>NC_135522.1:9630000-9907500 GCF_051989575.1 Stigmatopora nigra
TTATAACGCTCTGCACATTGTCATACATTTGTTTTATAGTACTCTCTTCTCGCTCAGCCATGGCCCCTTACATCCTAAAAACTATTCAAGGCTGGGGCAAAGGAGCGGATGCGCGCCTGATTGCGACTATAATTTTTTTGTTGGTAATAGGCAGATTTTGTGATACATTTTAGATGGCTGTTTAAGTTAAGGACTGACTCAAAATTTGCACCAATATTATGCTTATTTTTGACTTATTTAGGGTCAAAAAAGATCATCTCTGTCCATTTAGCTGCAGAAAATTCCAGTCCATGAGTTAGTAACAAAAAAAAAACAAAAACAAAAATAGGTTAATTTCATCACGTACTGTGACTTGCGACATTGTAGTCTTTAAGCTTTTCCACCAGTACATTGTTACATTCCATGCTGATGTTCGGCATTTTCTCAAAAGGAGAGAATTTCTAGATAAAGCAAAAGAGATGTAAAAGAGAGAGGGTGAAAATGATAAGCCTCATGCAGTGTCAATATGATATTTTCTTTTGTAACACTCACTCTTTCAAATACAAAACTGCATCCTGGAAGTGCGTTACAGCATTGTTTCACCTTGCAGCTCCTAAAATGATAGCATCAAGATTATTATATAGTAAATTACATTCATATTATAGCAATATGTATGTCTTACTGTACTGAAATATGATGTATTGGCTTTTTCCAGATTTTCTTGTAGCCAAAAATCATGCAGTTTTGGCCAGGCTCTTTTAGAGAACTGTTTAGTATACATGTCACATTGTTGATGAAGTCATTCACACAGGTTAGTCCTGAAATATAAACTCTGTATAATAGTTTGCACACATGGAGAAAACTTATATTTAATGGTAATTTTGGAAAAATTACACAATGAATCATACCTTGCAAGTTTGACTCACAGAAAAGGGAAAATACAACCGCTGAAATGAAATAGATCTGGATGAGCCCCATGGTTACATAATCGGGGAGTTAATCTATAAAATAAGAAGAGGAAAAGAAAAGTTTCATCACAAGTGGAGTTGAAATCTATTACACAGTGTTGCTATAGTTTTTTTAATCATGGTATTATATTTTCAGACCCTAATTTACTGGGTATCTGCTTAAAAAACAGAAAGACCCAAGCAGTTTTAGATTTAAGAAGTTTCTCTTTTTTTAGCTTATGATTTTTTATATTATTATTTATAAGTCATGGGAACTATATCTGGAGGTAAATTAATTCATACAGAGAAAAAACAGCATACAACAATAGCCAAAAGCAGTGAAATGACTCACATTCTATTAAAAATTAAAAAAAAAAAATATATATATATATATATATATATTGATTGGACATCTTCCACCATGCATTAACAGCCAGTCCCCCCCAGCACAAATGAACTTTTATCTCCATCAATAGCATGCTATGTGTTTAAATTTTTTTTAAAAAATTACTTTAAATATGACTGTAACTGTGTGCATTTCATTTTTTACTCATTTTAATGTAATCACTTTTGCTTTATTATTAACATTGAATTGAAATTCACAATTATGATCATTTTTTTAATCAATATTCATAATTCTTTTTGTTATATTATAAATAACAAAAAGAAATATTAATATATATATATATATATATATATATATATATATATATATATATATATATATATATATATATATATATATATATATATATATATATATATATATATATATATATATATATATATATATATATATATATATATATATATATATATATATATATATATATATATATATATATATATATATATATATATATATATATATATATATATATATATATATATATATATATATATATATATATATATATATATATATATATATATATATATATATATATATATATATATATATATATATATATATATATATATATATATATATATAATTTCAAGGATGAACACATGAACTTAGGCACATTTCAATGCCCAGTACACATTAAAAAAAAAAAAAATCTTATGAGCAGAAAAAAAAATCCTTATCAGTAAAAGGCTGATACAATACCTGACTTTCTTGGTTTAGTAAAGACAGCAGGGTGTGACATCTTCATCCTTCTGCTACACTAAAGATTTTAGATGAAGCTTTCCTTTTTTGGGGGGTGTCTTACTGTGCTCCTTGCATTCTGCTTGCTCTCTTTTTCTCCTTTCTCTCTTTTTGTAACTCTTCCTTTGGCCCCTTTAATGCCATTGTTGTTTTTGGGCTGGCCACTGACATTTTCAGTCACCAACCACAGCTTCTGCCTGGGCCTTTACAGGAAGTGTTGTGACACGCTGAGTGGTACTGAAAGAGTGACGGGCCATGGTGGGCTGGTTAGGTGAGTGCAGACACGCAACACCTCCCTTGGCCCTACCGCCACCTGTCACAAACCCAATCACAACTAACTAGCGTCGTTAAAATACAAACAGCACTGGAAAGACGGTGAATACCACATCCTGTTACAATCGCTATGTCAAGAGAGATGTTCACCAAGTCCTCTGAAGTGGTTCAAGTAAAAAAAAAATCAGTTAAAAAATGTTCCAGGCTTTAATTTCTTGACTATGTTCCAAATTTAGAAGCACAGTATACTTACTATACATAGATACATAAAATAACAACTATACATATTAATACAGATTGGCTGGCTACCAATTCAGGATGTCCCACAGCTGGTGCCCATAGTTGGCTGGGATCAGCTCCAGCACCCCTGCAATGCTTGTTAGGATAAGGAAATGGATGAATATGTTTTATAGAAGACTACACATCCTGGCTTCGGCCACTTCAACCTGCTGCCTTCTGGAAGGCGCTACAGCAGGGGTCGAGAACCTTTTTGACGAAGAGAGCCATAAACATTCTTATGTTATTCCTTGAGAGTCATAATCCGAATTTAAAAGACCTGGATTTGAACCCAGGACCCCCAATGTGAGGCCGGCGCACTAACCACTCATCCACCAATCTCATTGTGCAGAAAAAATACATAATAGTGCTTTCTAATTTGAAATGTCCATTTGATTGATACACTGCATGCACCATTAACTGTGCTAAAATGTAAGAAAATAAACTGCTCATTTTAATCATGCAAATTAAACATTTTGTAAAGAGAAACAAAGGAATGCAAATGCATTTCCAAAAAGTGACAATTTATAGCTGAAACAAGAGTGGTTGCACTTCAAGTTTTTCAACTGGCCTCATCGTGTACATAACAGGAAAAACATGCATTCTATAACCACGACCCACTTACATTTTTTTCGTTTTCTTACCATTTTGTCTTTCATCTTCAGCCTAGTAAAGCTCATACTAAACCACACGAGAAGTGAGGTGAAGAAAAAGGTGTTAATTTTCCTACAAATGTCACACACTTGACACCTGAGAACATTGCAACAGGTTTCACCTTTGGACCAAAAAAAACAAAAGAAAATGTATTATTTTCATAAATATCATCACAGATACATTTTTTGTTAAATACTTACGTACTAAGAAGAAAAATACCATAAGCCCTCTTTTAATCAAATTTATTTCACAATAATACAGAATTGATTGTTTTATTTTTTTTGTCATTACCACTCACAAATGTCAACTGGCTAAAACAATATAAAACATAACTTTCACAATTTTCTTTATTTATAATATGTACATGCGCTCTTTTATCTTTATCTTTTTTAGCAAAACTCTCCAGCCTTTTGCTTCATCCCCAAAAAACATGTCGCGAGTATTTACAGAAAAAAACAAAAGCGTTTGAATAAAGTAAAAAGCGGTGACCTGATTGCAGCTGGACCTGTCTTGCGAAGTCCTTCTCACGAGCAACTCTTGCGTTTATACAAGTGCTGGGATTAGTTTTTACAAGCCACCTACAAAATGGCAAAACTGTACAGAAAAGTTGATCCATGCCAAAGTGGTCCTTCACCTTCTGCCCTGTAACTTCTGCTAAAACAAACGACTCTACCAGATTTATGTGGGTGCGAATTTCTTGGCCTGGGCCCTGACCCGTTTCTCGTAGTCCATCCGGTTCTGACTGGAATGGGAAAAACATTGGCTTTTAGTGCCTAATATATTGATATGCCACAATAAAAACACATAACTATTTGGTGAAAATGTATATAAAAATTATCAAACACACTTTTTTTTCTAAATTGGCAATAAACTGACCTGATAAAAATTGTAAATCTATAGTAGCATTTAGCATTTAAGTAGTGCTGCAACCTAAAACCATACAGTGTAAATAATTTCAATTTCATTTCAAAAAAATGTAGTAATAAATTGTTTTCATCATACCAGTAAATTGTGTAAGCCTCTGCTTGCGCTGGGTCTTGAATGTTGGGCTCATTCAGCAGTTCCTGGATCCCCAAAAGAATCTGAAATCACAGTAATTTCAAATTATACTTAAAGACTAGACATTTGAAATCCCTTTGAATCATTATCAATGCCTTCTATACTGTACAGAGTATAAAAAACAAATTTCTGTCCTTGCAAAACCATAAGTCAGGGGTTGGGAACCTTTTTGATGGAAAGAGCCATAAACAATTCCTATTTTTTAAATGTTAATTCTTGAGAGCCACTTTAAAAGTCAACATACATGAAAATATGTGCCTTTTTTAGGCAACTTTACCACTTTTAAAGTACAAAATGTTGCTAATCAATGAGTATATCAATGAGAAAATCCATTCAAAAGATTGTAATGAAAAAAAATATGATTATAAGGCACTGGGGGTAGTGTCAATGCCATAATACCAACATAATGCTCCTATTCCTGCGCTTTCTCACCAGCAGTTTCCATAGTTCACCTCACAGTTTAGTAGAGAGCCATATGCACCCATCAAAAGAGCCACATGTGGCTCCCGAGCCATAGGTTGCCTACCCCTGCCCTAAGTGAATAAAGCTACTAATTTATCAGGATTACCCCCCAATCAAGGGAGTACCCACAAAATGTGAAAAACGCAAAATCTTAACTGAGTCGTATAATGAATGAAGTTAACCTGTTTGATAGTGATGGCGGGCCTCCAATCTTTGTCCTCCTCCAAGATAGACAGACAAACAGTGCCAGATGGGTAGACGTTTGGATGGAATATTGGTGGCTCAAACTTGCCTGATGGGTAATGTTTAAAAAAAAAAAAAAACAGGGTTTAAGTCAGATGATTATGAACCCTTTTCCGATTTAGTTTCAAACACGGCTGATTCAGCAGGACTCACATTTAGGTGGCGAGGATGGATAGTCATCCTTGAAGAGCATCCTGAGTTTGTACAGTCCTCCCTCCCAGAGGGTCTAACAATCAAAACGGTAATAATTATTTTACACTCAAAACATACAAAAAACGGCACAGACACTTCTTTACTGAAATATTAATCGATTTCACGAACTTAGACGTCACAATTTGACTCAAGATCTGGCATACTAAGAAATCTGCCAATTTTTCCTTGTTAAAATAGATCTTTAAAAACAAGCTGAAAGAAAGTAACATTTAACAGGTAGAAGTAATAGTCAAATAGCAAACATTAAAATTGTTAACCTCCAAAAGACCAGTGTGTGTTTTCTTAAGCAGGCTAAATCACCGATGCATAAAGAGAAGCCATAAAAAAGAGGAGGCAGGACACCCCTTTCTTTCTCAGAGGAATGCACAATTGGGGAGACCAAAACCACCCCCACCCAAGAGACGAGGGACGCGAGATGATGGACGGCTGACAGGATGGAAGAGGATGGGCCTTTCCTTTGTCCTCAATTTCTATAACTGCACTTTAAGGAGACTTTAGCATTCTATCAAATCTCTGCTAGGACTAAAATCGGATATAAACTGCTCCAGTGCACTGCATTTGACTCCTCTGTCTTTAACTATTAATTATTTAGATTAGAATGTGTTGTATTCGGAGTCCTTTTTTGAAAACAAATATGCATGTACTTAAAAAAACAATAAATAGAAATACAAAAAAGCAATTTCTTTTTCCAATGCTATATGGAGCACATAGATTAGGCTAAACAGGTAAACTTACGCCCTTCTTTCCAGGAATGGCACATTCCCAGTTCATTAGATTCATGGTTCCATCTGGATTTTTGGTAGGCACAGCAACAAAACCCTGTAGGAAGAGAAAGTATTTGAGGGATTTCTCATAAAAAAAGAGTGGCAGATTGGACATAATGTGCTGTGGAAGCAACGACATACAAACGGGTGATCCTTTCTCCAGGCTTTTCGCTCCTGGGACAATCTGCTAAGCGCGATGCCAGACATTTCTGCTCATGAACCCCTCCCTGTGGTGGCGAAAAAAAATAACTCATTCAATACTCATATTAATCCCAAATGAATTGAAAAATTATTGAAATATGAATCATGATCAAATTAACGGCTGCATCCAAAACATAATCAGAATTAACTGGACAATAGATTAATCCTGAATCTGATATTTTGAAACAGACCTCCTTACCAGTTCAAATAAAAATGAAGTATATCTTGAAACGATCCCCACAAATGATGTTCGTGTTAAACAAAATAAGGGAAGTTAACTGATTTGATGACCGTTCGGCTATGTTAGCGCGTCCGAAGAAAACACCCTTCGTCGTTGGAAAACACAAATAATGGCCAGCTTGGACCGTTATTGACTAAACTATAAGAACTGCGCGTTGCTGGACGTTGCTTTAACAATCTAAAAACGAAGATATTGATATTATTTCATAATCGCTTTTCGAATGCGCGAAGGAATGTCTAGTAAACCCGCCTCGGCAACTAGCATTCAGCTAAAAAAAAAGGACCCCAATTTGTTTATTTCAGGAGGACCTTCAGGCAATTCTATGGACAGCCGAGAGACCCCTGTGAGATCCAGCAGCCATCTTTGATGTGGCACTGAATGCAACATTGTATGTGAACACTTTATTGATGCACGTTTGTCCCTTTTTTGTTATAATGTCACAGTCCCAATACATTTTAGTCATATCAACTTAAATGTTCCAAACTCGTTTACAGAAACAAAAAACAGGACACAAACATTAGTTATCAATTCCCTTCATTAAAGTCATCAGTCTGATGTGTGAAACATTTTTTCTCTCAATATTACTAATAACTTGGGGAAGGGCCCGAATGGTCAGCGCGTTACAGCTCTGGGGTCCTGGGTTCAAATCCAGGTTGGTTCAGCTGTGTGAAGTTTGCATGTTCTACCCGTTCTGCCTTCGGGGGTTTCCTCCGGATACTCTGGTTTCCTCCTACATTCCAAAAACATGCATGGGAGGCTGATTGAACACTCTAAATTGTCCCTAGGTATGGGTGTCAGTGTGCATTGTCGTCTGTCTCCTCGTGCCTTGGGATCGGCGAGACGATTCAGGGTGTCCCCCGGCTCTGGTCTAGAGTCACCTGGGATAGGCTCCAGCATCACCTCACGACCCTAATGAGGATAAAGCGGTTCAGAAAACAAATAAATGAATATGGGAATGTGTTGGATTTTTTATTTAAATTTTTGAAGACCAGGATGGTTCCAAGTCTGTTGTTACATTATTGTACGCGAGAATAGAGAGTAGTCATGTGGGGAACATTGAGTTGTGCCGTCTGCTGCCTGTGTAAGCATTGATAACACGTGTTGTGGTGTTCCAGATAGGGCATCAGATAAAGACAGCATTGAATGCTAAGTGGGAATATATTTTTAAAATATTATGGGGGTAGGGTATGTTTTTTTTTTTAACCTTGGTGTGGCCAACTGTCATATGGCTGGTAATAGGACGTTTGAAAAGGTTAAGTAGGCTATTAAATCTAGGCTATGTAACACCAAAAGCAGCAAAAGATCTTTAGTAGAAATACAGATACTTGTAAAACTGAAGAAAAAACCAACTATGGTAATAGAACAGTAGTGATTCAACACAAATGTAAAGCCTCTAGTCTAGAATGCATTTAAAATCATGAAAAAAATTTCATTGTACTAATGCAATATTTGTTGGAGTAGAAAACAGAAAAATTAGATGTCCACATGTTTTTGTATGTTTGTTTTTATTCTATATAACAAATGGCAGTTTTGCGATCAAGTTCATTCAAAAGAGGAATGTTTACTTTGCTTGACTAATTAAAGAATAATAACGACAAATACCTGAAAAGGATTTTTAAAAATTGTTCTCGATATTCTGTAATAAGTTGTCAAATGTTTGCGATCAATTATTTGCATAAAGAGGCACTGTTGACCATGAGATGTTGAAAAAATAGATTCAACTAGCAAATGGTTAACTTGCTTGTAACATATTGCTTTCCATGTCAACTCTCACATCATCTTTATGTCTCGCTCTGAGATGATGTTCTCAGAAGATGCTCTATTAAATCACTCAGACCAGGATCCGTCATAAAGGCACACATCCGGATGGCCAAGAAGGTGGGCAACTAGAATAGCAAAGCACGCTGTTACACCACAAGAACAGGTGGCCCACAGTGGCTGATCCAACTTGAATCCAGCTTCTCTGAACCTTCTGGACAGGTCTTCTTTGGCTAGAAATTTTCCAGAGGCTTGCAGAAAAGAAGTAAACGGCAAGTTGACTGCACCGGGAAAGTGGCCTGGCAGTATGCCTATCACAAAAAAAAGTCTTATTAATCAATGGCAAGTCTCCGTGACAACGACTAAACTTTAAGCGAAGTCCGATTAATCAGTGTCAAGTCTCCATGACAACGACCAAACTTTGGGCAAAGTCTGATGAATCAGTGGCACGTTTCAATGACAACAATGTTTCTATACTAAAAAAAAACCTGATACAATATGAACAAACAATTGCCAAGCGACTTTGTCATTTTATCTTACAAACGTATCTTAAATAAATAGTCCATAGTAGTAGTGACCACAATCACCGAAAGAGTCATAATAAAGTGGAACAAATATATTGAGAAGCCTTCTACCTTCTATTGGCTCCGGTTCGATCCCTCTGTACCGTCCCGAAGGTCTGGTGTCCACCACCTGGAACTTCTTGGTGCCGATGTTCTCCAGAACCTCCTCATAAGTCTTGACCCACGCAGGATTCGGGATAGCTTGAAAGTGTCTCCGCTCCGGCTTCATGTGTTCCGATGTCACTGGGTGACCTTGTTCCAACCAATTTTTCAAGCCGCCGTCCAGGACTGACACTGAGTTGTGACCAAACTGCCGGAACATCCACCAGACTCGAGGTGCGGTATACAAGCCAAACTCGTGCACGTCGTACACCACCACGTGCGTGTCATTGTCGATGCCCAGCTCGCCCACAAAGCGTGAAAAGTGGCTGCTTGTGGGAAGCGTGAAGCAGTAAGGAGAACTCTTATCACTGCACTCAATGAGGTCGAAAAACAAAGAGCCCGGGATGTGTTTCTCCGCAAATTCTGTTCCCGCGTTCCGTTTTGTTAGCGGGAGATGCCATGATGCGTCTAGGACTCGTACTTTGGAACCGACAAGTCCATTTTTGATTGCGTCCGCTAGCCACTGAGCTGAAACCACGGCTTGTAGTTGCGCTCCCATGATTTGGGGTCAACACTCGTCAGGGGCTTTTTGTTGGAATGTTGCATAAGGCGGGGCTACCAGCTGATACAAGTTCAGCGGCAGCATGATCATGCTCTAATAATGAAAGAATTCAATGCCTCTGGCCTGGTGTCCCCTGGTATAGGCCCCAGCACCCCCGCAACCTTATTAAGGATAAAGCGGTTCAGAAAATGAGATGAGATGCGTTGTATTTTTCTATAGATTCCCCATAGTTTTTTTTAGCTCCGTTACTGCCAGACCAGATATACTATGTATATTAGTATTCACAACTAACAAAGACGAGAAAAAAACATACAACAGGATCATCAAATCAAATTTAATCAAATAAACAACAATAATCTATGCATTTCTAGTTTACAATAATTTTCACTTTAGGCTCCAGTAAAGAAAACCGTAATATTCTATATTCTAATGAAACAATAAGGAAGACCCATGAGCGTGACAAAGATTAAATGATTAATTTAAATTAATAAATAAGAAAAATATTTCGGAAAGGACCACTCTTATGATCAAAAAGTGCATGTTTTGGAAACTCCAATGCAGTTTGTATAAAAAAAAGACTTCATATTGTGTGTCATTGCATATTTCTGTAGGCTTTTGCAACATTCAATCATTAACTACTGGCGCAAACACTGAAATAATTGTACACTGCTACAAAGCTCCATAGCAATTTAAAATGTGCAAATTAGATACCTATAAGCTACTTAACCCGGTATCGATATTGATACGGCAAGAAACTTGACATCATAAGTAGTGGGGGGAACAATAATTAAATTGCGATTCTGTCTGTAAAATATGTAGTAGTTTCCAATAGCTGATGATGATTACATTAGAAGTCATTTGTTTAGCGATTACCGCTACTATACGACTAATCTATTTGAAGTGGGAGGGTGGCAGCGATCAGTAACTGCCAAATTTCCCATTTCAAATTGATTGGACGCCTAAAGCTGTCATTGGCAGACAATGAAGTAAGTCATCATATCAATTACATTTCTGTCAAGGCACTATGCAGTTCTTAGTAGTGAAAGAAAAATTGTCTATATTCTTTCCCAAAAAAAAACGTCAGTATCGGACGATAACACTGGTTGAGTAATTTCTGAGCTATTACTTGGCTTCTTTCAAACCTTCTTTCCCTTTCCCTCTGAGATGACATTCTCAGGAGATGCTCTTTTAAACCACTCAGCCCACGAGCCGTCATAAACGCACGCCCCGGGGTGCTGGAGCAAGTGAGCAGCCAAAACGACAAGACACGCCGTTACGCCAGAACCGCACGTAACCCACAGCGGCTGGTCCAATTTCACCCCAGCTTCCTTGAACAGGCTGGAAAGGTCGTCATTGCACCGATACTTTCCGGATGCTTCCAGGAAGGAAGTGAATGGCATGTTGATCGCACCGGGAAAATGGCCTGGTAACGTGTCTGTTGAAAAACATCAAATGTTGAGTAAAGATTAAACAGTGTTAGCAGTGAGTGTTTTTGTAGGAATGTCAAAGTTATCAAAAAGAACTAATACTGGAATGCAGTATTCTGATATGATCAGATATGATATTTAATTGCAAATAATTGAGACCCATATTGTTCTAATTAGTGATTTGCTTTTTATGTTTATTATTTTTGTACTACTTAAATACTAGGTATGAGTGTGAGCGTGAATGGTTGTCCATCTCCTCGTGCCCTGTGATTGGCTGCCCACCAATTCAGGGTGTCGCCTGCCTCTGGCCTGGAGTCAGCTGGGATCAGCTCCAGCACCCCCCGTGACCCTAATGAGGATAAAGCGGTTCAGAAAATGAGATGAGAATATAATTACATTTATAGATTAAGAGTGTATAATATACTGTGACTCTTTGCCTCATTTCATGTTTGTCTTATTTCTATTCTCACTTTTAACAGACTCAAATTCATCAATTTCACATTAAAATATGAAATAAGTTATATTTTAAAAAATATGTTAATAATGTTTGTGTCTAAAGTGTAGTGCCTCACCCTCTCTGGGCTCCGGTTCGATTCCCCTATACCTCCCCGCGGACCTGGCGTCCACCACCTGAATCTTCTTGGTGCTGATGTTGTCCAACACGTCCTCATATGTCTTCACCCACGAAAGGTTTGCACTTGCCTGGTAGTCTCTTCGCTCCGGTTTCACTTGTTCTGACGTCGTTGGGCGTCCTTCGGCCAACCAGTTCTTCATGCCCCCGTCTAACACCGACACCGAGTTATGTCCGAACAGTCGGAACATCCACCAGACGCGGGGGGCGCTGTACGAGCCGAAGCCGTTCGTGTCGTACACGACCACATGCGTGTCATTGCCGATGCCTAAGTCGCCCACGTACCGTGAAAAGTGACTGCTTTGGGGCAACATGTGGCCGTAAGGTGAACTCTGGTCACTGCACTCATCTATGTCGAAGAACAAGGACCCCGGGATATGCTTCTCCAAAAACTCCGCTTTTGGGTCCCGCTTAGTTATCGGGAGGTACCATGAAGAGTCCAGAACCCGAATCTTGGTGCCAACGAGGCCGTTTCTTATTGCGTCTGCTAACCATTGAGCTGACACCACAGCGCGAGTCAATGCCGCCATGATGGTATTGTCAGTAGCGTTTCTAAAATCAGACAGTAGAGGGCGCTGGAGAAAACCTAATAAAAGTATCAACTGTTAACAATGTAAGAAGGTTTCATCAGCACACACTTGAGAGATCTCATCTCATTTTCTGAACCGCTTTATCATCATTGGGCTCGCTGGGGGTGCTGGAGCATATCCCAGATGATTTTGAGGCCAGAGGTGGGGGACACCCTGAGTTGGAGGCCAGCCAATCACAGGGCACAAGGAGACAAACAAGCATGAATTCAGGGAAATTTAGTGTACAATCAGCCTACCATGCATATTTTTGGGGGGTTATGTGGGCAGACACCAGAGTACCCGGAGCAAACCCACGCAGGCAAACTCCACACAGGTGGACCGACCTGGATTTGAACGCAGGACCTCAGAACTGTGAGGCCGACTCGTCAACCACTCATCCGCTGGGCAACATAAAAAAATGGAGTATACTCCTATTTATAATTTCAGCCTCATATAGAAATAACCTAATTCAGCAGAAAATGGAGTATACTTCTATTTATAAGTTCTGCCTCATATAGAAAGAAGCTAATTCAGCAGAACTCCTGGGTATAAACGCACATGTGTAAATTTTTGTGTAAATAAGGACTTTTTTATTTCTGCCTTTTGATTTACGAAATATGGAAAGAGGAAGCTTAAAGACGAAGAATTAAAATGAGGCAGTAAATTGGTGGTGGTGATGGTGGGGGGTTTGTGGGGCAAAAGAATTTAAATTGCTTAATAGGAGTCACTGCATTCTCATTAGAGACAAACCCAGATTTCCTCCATTGACCGTTCTTCTATCATTCTGACTGGCCTGATCTGGGAGAAATTTCGACATTGAGGTGAGCAGCTCTTCATGTTTGCTAAATTATTCATTTGTCTTGATAAGTTATGTATTTGTAATTGTTTCTCATCTGTACTTAAATTGTAATGAGAAAAATATTTAAGTGCTAAACTTTTTTATTTTCAGCTCAAACAATACAATTTTAGTCCTTAGGCATTTTTTGGGATTAATGCAAAACATTTGGAATATTTTTAACGTCACTATTAATCATAATCTTTTTCAATCGTTTATCGCCATTAAATTGTGTACTACTGTTTTAGTTTTTTCTTCGGTGACGAACATTATCTAATTGTAAGTATATTTTGTAAAAGTTGATAAATTGTTATAATTAACTATATACAGTTATTATTAAATAAAGTCTAGAAATGTAAATCTCCAGGATTTTTTTTAAACAGCTATTTTATTTATGACTGGGCTATCCTCTGTCCTATAGCTGGGACTAAAAAAAATTGGAAACTAATAATATTTTGAAATTGAAGACATTTCTGATAACAAACAATGTAAGCAACAATCTGATATACTAAAATAAATAACGCTCTTTCATTCACTGCTCACGCTCCCAATTCAAATGGTTTGGACGTCTTGCGCTGTCAATGGCAGATAATGATTTAAGAGTTGTCTGACTAAGTCATGACAACAATGACTTTACATTCAAGTGATTATTCAGTAATTTGTAATATATATATGTATACACACGTAAAAAATATCTATAAATATATATATATATATATATATATATATATATATATATATATATATATATATATATATATATATATATATATATATATATATATATATATATATATATATATATATATATATATATATATATATATATATATATATATATATATATATATATATATATATATATATATATATATACATGTGTGTGTGTGTGTGTGTGTGTGTCTGTGTATATATAAATAAAAAATGAAATTAAATCATGAATTATAAATTATATCCGCTGATACCACACAGCCAGGTGTCAGATTTGGTATTTGGGGCAAAACGAATTGTTAAGAGACTGAGTAAAGATTTTGGTGTCTTGAAAGGGAATTTAAGCAAATTGTTGTTCACATGCTTGCTCGATGTTATCGCAATTTCTGAGTTGAGAAGTTTGTGAGTGGAAAAGAGGTAGTGAAAATGAAACCTCCGAGAAGAAGTTCAGGTATACCATATTCTAGACTTCTTGTGTAAAGCAAGCCACAAATTGACAGAAAACTGGTAGCACCAATGGGCAAACAGCAAATCTTCAGAAGCAATTAATTTTTTTTATTTTTGGTCCTTGCCCACAGTTTCCTTTACTGATCTAGTTATTGATATATTGAAGTCACAAGTATCATCATTCTCAGAATGTTCTGAGAAAAGCATATCGCCTGCATTGTCTGAATGATCAGAACTCATGGTTTAATCAGAAGAAATCCAATTAATAAACACCACCAACAATGTAAAGTTCAACTATTTACATGGAAGTCGGTGAGCTTTACAACCAAATTTTTACTCTATCAACCAAATTAAGAATGACATAAATTGGATAAGGTACAGACTGACTAAGATTTTCAATTAGGGTGTCTTGTGATAGTAACGTGAGGACAGATTAGAAACAGCAAGACCAAGGTCATATAGAATATCACCACACATAGATTGGAGGCAAATAGAAGCCCCTTAAAAATGTTTTAAAATAAACACAATCACATTGTGGTACATAAAAATATTTAGAATATGAGATAAAGTTTTCTTCATGTTTCTTCAAAATGACATTCAGACTTTGATTTTTTTATTGTTCAATTCAAAAGATACATAGTTCCACATTCTGGAACATAAAAATAATTTTAATATGAGATAAAGGTTTCTTCGTGTTTGTTCAAAATAACATTCAGAATGATTTTTTTATTGGTTTTGAAAAGGCATTGGGTGCTGGTGGAAATATAGTAACAAGTTATGAAAATAAATTATATTTGTTGTTATTATTCACAATTTTCTTAGGTGGTATTGGATAAGCATTTTCTAAAGTAAAAGGATGGCCTAAAACAGGGGTCTACATTAGCACTATTCAGGGTCACATAATTATTTTGTTTAAGAAATGTTGTCCTAAATCAACAAGTCCACTTCTCTCCCCAGGTTCCTAAACGTCAAAAGAATGGCTCTTCTCGACTACCCAATTCCAGAGTTGGATGTGACCTTGCAGGAGGTTTGTCGTGTTTTACAACTCACCTTGAGTCCTGATCAGTATGCCGACTTCAAAAGCACACTGGAGAAACAGAAGCCCCTTCTTGAAGCGACCCATCAAAAGTTAGAATCTAATGCTGCAGGTCAAGAGAACTGGGTTACTGAGCAGTTCAAGAAAAGCCTGTTATCTTGTGCGGACCCACTGTTAACCGCCACAGCCCTCCCAGTTGTTCTTCTACCATCCAAATCAGAGGGATGCACCCAATTAACAAGAGCAGCTTCTTTGCTTTGGGCAGCAGCAAAGTTGTACAGCGAGCCAAAGATGCTGGAAGGGGATGTGCCAATGGAACAAACTCAACAATCAGAAGTCTTTGCGGCCACGCGAATTCCTGGCAAGAATCGAGATGAAATTAAGGTACAAAAAAAATCTGAATATGTCATAAGTGTCGAGTTTTTTTAGTCTAACTATAATTTTTCCTTCCCAAGGTCTACCCGGAAAGTATTCACGCTGTTATCACTTGTGTTGGCGGAGTCTTCCCGATTGACATACTACAGCGTTCTACCACTGGTGGGCCATTATTTGCTCGATCCTTTACTGATATCCGAAAGCAGCTGGCAAAAGTGGTGACCAGCACAGAAGAGCAGAATAGCGCTTTGGGTATTTGTAGCCTTTCTGCTTTGGAGCGCAAGGCCTGGGCTGACATCAGGGAAGAGATCATGGAGAAAGGAGGAGTTTCTGCAACATCGCTGGAAATTATGGAGAGTGCTGTCCTGGCATTAAGTCTGGAGGAATGCAGTGCACCTTCTGAATTGGCTGACATCCTCAATGTAGTGAGGTTGGGAGAAGATGGTCCTGGTTTAAGATATTATGACAAGGTAGGACTGGTTACAGAATTCACTTAGTAATTTTATATACAAATTCTATCATTAATGTATTCTTTATTTTGATGGTATAAGGCTATATTACATCCTGTTTTGAAAAAAAATGACAATGAACCATATTCTTTTAAATATTACAAATAGCCTTAAAGCTTAAATATTGAATGAAACAATTGGTTCTATTTCACCGTGAAGATAAAAAAAATAAGATTCAAAATTTAACATTGTTAGATCTCAAGGTACATTATGACAGGAATACCAAAATGTTTTTAACTGTAAAAGCCAAGTTGCCAAAGTGCGAGGTGCCATTACCATCATGTTAAAGTGGTTCAAATTGTTATAAAAAAATGCGCTTACCAAGTACACTGAAAAGGTTTCTCTTTTTGTTTTCGGCAGGTGGTGAATATGGTGGTGTTCAAAGACGCTACTGCCGGGATTGTCTTTGAGCACTGTGCTGTGGATGGGATGGTAGCTGGCCTTGTAACTGAGCATGTTTATCAATTGGCAGAGAAAGCGATTTTAAGCCTTGTTGTGCAGGGCAATGAAGATGAAGTCAATGGGGCTGCTAAAGTGGACAATATCAATCCTACAGACCCGACAGCCTTGACATTTACATTTCACGGCAAGCATAACACCAAAACATGCCCTGGTTTAAAATCCCAAAATCCACTTCTCACTTTTGATGTGTCATCCTATCCTGATGTATTCTCAACTTTGAGAAGCCAAAGAGGTCTTTATGATGCTTGGATAAACTTCTCTTTACAACTTTCCCTGATGCAGACTCTTGGGGAATGTGCCGCTACTCACGTGCTCGTCACACCTACACATATGCGCCACTTTAAACATGGCCGCTGCGATCCCACCTACTCGGTCAGCATGAAGTCTCGGAACTTAATAGGTGTTTTGGCATCAAGTATTCAGCCAGACGAAACAATCCAATACACAGATGCCATTTTAAATCTATTCCATCTTGCATATTTAGAACATAAGACACTCATAAAAAACACCAAAAGTGGACATGGTGTAGGTCCCCATTTAGCTGTTCTTCGCCGAGCTTTACCAAATGGCAATCCATTGAAAAGGTTCCTGGATCCCTTTGGATGTCCTTCTGTGTACCTCACTGGGACAGACCTAATGGAAGGAGTGGAGTGTGGTGTTGGAAATGCTTATGCCCAAGACCAGCTTGCTGTAACCTACCTTGGGAAAAATGGGAAACTTCGAGTTGTGCTTAATGCGAAAGGCAGCTTTGCTCTGATGTTAGACAAACTTCAGGAAAACCTGAAGATCAATTTGAAGTTAGTGATGCTATTGGCACTCAGATATGCAATTGTACATCAAATGGGAGCTCTGGAGTGTCTCCTCAAACAAACCCAAACAAATAACCTGAATGGCGACTTAAGTCACTTCCCAATGGGCAGTGGGAGTAACATAACGACAAATGATTCAACCACAGATGAGAGTGACGACTATACTTTGGTGATACATGGTGGTGCCGGAGAGGGAATGATGCTGAACACACAAGTGATAAATGTAATTGAGTTTGCAATGAAAACAGCGTTAACCCTTGGAGTGCAAGTGCTTCAAAGTGGCGGCAAAAGTTTAGATGCAGTTCAAAGTTCAGTTCAAGCAATGGAAGATTGCTTTCTTTTCAATGCAGGTAAAGGCTCAGTATTCAACAAAGAGGGCAAAAATGAATTGGAGGCCACCATTGTAGATGGAAATCAATTGAGGTCCGGAGCTGTTGCTTGTTTGAAAAGTGTAAAGAACCCAATTAAAGCAGCTCGAAGTGTCATGGAAAAAAGCTCACATTCTTTAATTGTGGGAGATGGCGCTGAGGAATTCCTAGAAGGATTGAAAGAAGAGGCAAAACCTGTCAAACCTGACTATTTCTACACTGATCTTCGACATAAAGAGTTAGCTGTGAAGCTCAGTGGTGGAAATCATCCAAAAAACAATCATCCTCAAACAGTTGGTGCCGTGGCATTGGATTGCCATCATGGGTTGGCTGCTGCGTCATCCACTGGTGGGTTAGTGGGGAAGTTGAAAGGCCGAGTTGGTGATACAGCAGTAGTCGGAGCAGGAATTTACGCTGATGACACTCTCGCTATTAGCTGCTCTGGAGATGGAGATGTGTTCTTACGACACACAGTTGCACAAAAAATTGCCAGCTTATATCATCACAAAGGATATAGTCTGAGGAAGGCATGTAAAGAAGTGATGACAGAAAATCTGAAAGGTGTGTGTGCGGGAGTCATTGCTGTTGACTCGAAAGGAGATTGTGTTATTGAAACAAATGCCAGTGTCATGTTTGTGGCCTCAATGAAAGGAGGAATATCAAGAGTGGAGGTGCTTCGACCCCTAAAGAATGCTTCCAATGTGATCTGGGAAACAGATGAACTGGTTGCATACTTGAATCCCAATCCTTGGACTCCTGGATCAACTATTTTGACCAGAAAAACACTAAGTGGAGCCACCAGCATCTTCCATTTGGCTGAACCTGATTATATGTGTCTGCTGCAGGAAGCTAAATCCATTTCAAGTGTTTTATGTGAGAAACTAGGAGTGCAACGTTGTGCTTTGGTTTCCTATCCTAACGCCAATCAATCAGCGCAGATTGGACTACTACCACTTCATGGCGTATGGGAAAAGTGGCAACCCCATCTTGCCCAGCAGGAAGAATTTCACTCTTTTAACCCAGGATACTGCACCTCTAAAAATGGCCCACGTTGGGATGATGAAGCATTGAACAAGGTGCAAGATCAAATTAGGAATGGGTTACCAACGACCAATGCACCCTCAAGTTTTGAATTTATGGGGTCTCACTCTGATAATAACTTGTTCAGTCGGATTGTACGAGGAGAGGAGAAGCACTGGAGGATATGGGAAGACAGTCAGCATGTTGCCTTTCTAACACCATATCCAAATACTCCTGGAATAACAGTTGTGGTGCCACGCAAACCACTGCCGAGTGACATCTTGAAACTGGAAGAAACTGACTACAAAGCTTTGATCATGGCAACTTATAAAGTTGCCCAAATGCTGGAGGAGTGTATGAAAGCTCAAGGTGTTGCACTGATCTTTGAGGGCTTTGAGATTAACTATGCTCATACTAAACTAATACCCCTGCTATCGTCCCCACAAGGCCCTAAAATTGCTAGGCCACGGGCAGAATTCTTCCCCAGATACCCTGGGTATGTGTCCTCACTTGATGGTCCAGTAGCTGACCCAGATGACCTCAAAACGTTTTATTCCAAAATCACTCAATGCCAGCCTCCACAATCATGGGAAGACCCCAAGTCCCATTCTATAATTGCTATCACAAGCAACTGGTATCGCAACCTGTTCCAGATACAGAACACACTTTTCCACAGCACAGTGGAATATTTTAGCAATTACTGTCATTACTCCTACGCATTGACACCGCTCACAACAGACACCATCTCCTCTCCAATGGGTCTGGGGTCCGACTCAGAGCCAGTTTCTATTCAACTTTTGGGTCAAGACATCTACCTAGCCGACTCTATGCAATTTGTGCTTGAATATTTCCTCCGTTTCCAGGATAACCTTCAAGGTACCTATTATATATCTCCTAGCTTTCGGGGAGAAGATCCTGATTCCACACACTTGAACCAATTCTACCATGTAGAGTGTGAATTGTTGGGTGACATGGACCGTGCCATTTCTATAGCTGAGGGATATTTATCTCATCTCACTAAATCCATGTTGAAGAGACACTCTGATATAATTCTCAACACTGCTGGGTCCCTAACACATACCAAACTCATGCTGAGTAAGTTGGATGGCAAAAAAACACTACCGCGAGTCTCTCTCGACCAAGCTATTCCAATGATTCCTTCAGCAGATTGCGTGGAATGGGTACAAGATGGTCAACCCCAGTTTGGAAGAAAGCTTACACGCAAAGGTGAGCGTGTCCTGATAGAAAAATATGGCGGTGTTGTTTGGCTGACTGAGATGGACCATCTAGCAGTACCATTCTACCAGGCGTACGTGGAGGGCAGTGGGCGGTGCAAGGCCAAGGCTGCGGACCTTCTGCTAGGCCTGGGAGAAACTGTGGGTCTGGGTGAACGTCATTCCACCCCTGCTTTGGTACAGGAAGCTCTCAAACACCATGCGGTTCCACAGCAGACCTATAAGTGGTACACTGATATGCGTGAGGTGAAACCACTTCTTACGAGTGGCTGGGGAATGGGGACAGAGCGATACTTGTGTTGGTTGCTTCAGCACAATGATGTAAGAGATATCCAGATTATTCCAAGACTCAAAGGAACTAAGTATATGCCTTGATCATTCTTACTATGACTAGAAATACCTTTCTCAATATAATGTACAGTATGTACTGGAATTGAAATCATGATTCAATGATGCAAATTTTGGAATTTTGAACATTTGGGGAAATATTTCTTTCCAAATCTGTTTATTATGTTTCAATTGCAACAAGAAATGAAACCCTTGATGTCTTCAAATTTTGTGCAAAAATTGTTCATGTATGTTATCAATTATGAGTTTTTTTTAAAAATGTTTTCATCAATTGATTGCTCTCCCATTCTGCATTAATTATTGACAAGGAATGTGCTAATGGAAGTGATAACTGATAACTGATATTGCAAAGTTGATGAAGTATTTAATTAATTTAGAGTTTTTGTTTGTCTTGCTCAATTGTTTTTTTTCTTTCTTTCATGAAGAGCTGAATTTGAATTTATGCTCCAGCATATTTTCTTTTAAAAAGCAACAATCTCACCAAATGATTACTAACAACAACACATTTTTCTTCTGTCTGCTATTTGAAAAGCACAATAAAAAAATCTTTTAACTTACTTTTTTTGTCATTTGTATGCTGGTATTATACAGAATCAAACCCAGACCCCTTCTATTTGTGGTGATGTTAACCAAAGACTCCTGATATACTGATATTGACCGATAGTTTTTTCAATTTTTATCGTGATTACAATTGTCATATCGCCCAGGCCTAAGTGTATGCATTACAAATTGATATAATATAAAGTTGACAATTTAAAAGAGATGTAGAACTACTTAAATTAACCCTAGGCATAACTTCCCAGTTTGAAGTTGGCGAAAATAAATAAATGAATAAATAAGAGGTGACATAAATGCATTTTTTAAATCTTCATAATTACGCCATGCACATACAAATAATGCTGACACATCATAAAGAGCCTCTGATAAAATATAGACAGTTCAACGTTGAATGGAGGTAGTTGTTTGTAATCAAATAATGTCCAATTATATTTGACAATTGGCCGTTTAAATGATGGTGCCCATTCTCGTTGAAAACCATGTATGTACTAACAAAGTCGCCAACAGTCTCATCTCCTCTCAATTTCTGAACCGCTGTATCCTCATTAGGGTTGTGGGGGGTGCTGGAGCCAATCCCAGCTGTCTCCGGGCCAGAAGTGGGGGTCACCCTGAATCAGTGACCAGCCAATCACAGGGGACGAGGACACGGACAACCATGCACACTCACATCCATACCTAGGGGCAATTTAGAGTGTCCAAACTGCCTACCATGTATGGTTTTGGAGTGTGGTAGGAAACTGAAGTACCCGGAGGAAACCTACGCAGGCCCAGGGAGAACATGCAAATTCCACAAAGGTGGCCCGACCTGGACTTGAATCCAGGCTAGTTTATATATAATGGAGGCCTATCAGAGTGTTGCAACTCTCTTTCTACATATCTTTGTGGTTGTCCTTTGAGCATGGCCTCTTGAGTGAATTCAACAGCTGTAGTTTGTGAGCGCATGCGCAGCAGCTCTCTACGATGTGTTAAAATCATTTATTTTTGGATGTTTAGCGTGAAGAGTAAATAACTTAAAGTGCATGGCAATTGTGGTTGTCTTTGTTCACAGCAAGCTCGCTTCTGGAGCAGCCTTAGAAACTAGTACAACAAACTACGTACACGAAAGTAACATTTCATCACACGCCCCCTTGTGATTTTTTTCCCCCCGTACAACAACCCGGAAATAAAACGCCCATTTGATTCCGGTTGTGACTTTAGTAGCTTGACCCCTGGCATTGGGGAGAACTAGTGATCTTTCTGAAAATCCTCAGTTTGTTTTTAACACGTAAGTGCTCGGCGTTTGTTTGACGTGTGTTGTATTTGCCATTTTATATATTATCACCCGCCGTGTCTTGTGCGAGTATTACGTGTAGGTCAGCGCTTGGCTAACGTCAGTGGGTGTGATAAGGCTAACTAGTAAGTCAAAAGAGTGACTTTCCCTTCCAGTCAGCCATTTTCTCTTGTCAATATAACATATCATGTTATATATGCCTGGTTGATGTTGCAATTTTTCACGACATGGATCGGAATTTGGATAGGTAATCACATAAGTGCTTAATTTGCGGGGTTGCTAATGTTAGCTTCGCGCATTGACTAGGTGCAGGGAACTCATCTTCATAGTAGCAACGCGTGTCAGGCTACCTGCAAATCATTCATGGTGTGATGCTTTTCTTGAACATGTGGCCCATTTAACATATCAGACTAGACTTTATTTTAATGTGTTGTCAAAAAACCCCAATCAGTTTATGAGTAGAGATGTTGTAGTATTCATGGTCTGCCTCTCTCAAGCTTGAATGAAATGGGGTCCACAATTGATATTATTGCTAACACCTGCAATATTTTATAAACGTTTAAAGCCAAAGTTAAAATTGTTTTAGAAATGTAAATAAGTAGAAGGCCACAAGTTTAAAATATGATTCTGTTTTAAAAGTAATTTATCATTATGCTACTCTGGTTTGTGGCATGAAAACGTTTTCTTGGTAATATTCACTGCTGTTATTAAAGGTATAACAAAACAACAACTAACAATTTCCATTGTGACCTCAGACAAGGTTCAAATCTAGGTCGAGATGATAGTTATCCTAATCATGTGGCTCTTCAAAAACTAAAGTGAAACTTTTTAACTTTGCTTATCACTAGTAGATGTCCAATTCATTTGAACTTGGGTAGAAAGAACATTTGTTCATTCAATGCAAACTATAATGATACATTATTTCAATATAGAACCCTACTTACAACCCTACTTTTGAGTAAGGAGGTCACTCCATAATTCTTTTTTTTTCTCTCTTTTTTTTTTAGGGTGCCGCCCCCATCCAAGTGTGATCCCTCATGGGCGGCTGGTCTAGCAGTGCTGTGCTGGAGCTGTACCGGGCGCTGCTCCGTGCAGGGCGTCACCTTCAGTACACTGACCGCAACTACTATCGGCGTACTGTGGCACGTGAGTTTCGGCGCTGCAAAACTCTGACTACACCTGAAGACAAGGAGGAAGCGCTGAAGAGGGGACAGTTCTTCCTCAGTAGCCGATTGGGTGGGCTAATGTAGGGGGATTTTTAAGGGGGAGGTGTCATCTTGAGGTGGGGTAAAGGTCATCTGGAAATTCTCCCCAGGTAGGTTTTTATTTATTTATTATGGTCAGTTATTTGTAAAAGCTAAGCATATTTTCTTATGATAACCCAAATAATTTAAAAAAATTAATGTGCCATTTCTGAAGAAAGACACTTCTATTTAGAGTTTACCAGGCATGTCTATAGGCAATATTAAGAGTATGAACAAGATATGCTAAGCGGCATGTTTATGATTATTAATAAACAATATTTTGTGTTCTGAAATATCGCTTTACAAGATGGTTGTTAGTGTATATAGTTAATTACACAACTTTAAATTGTGCAAATCTTTTCCCCTCATTTTAGCCACAGTATGGCCGGAGTGAATGGGGACCGTAAAGGGAAAAAAGATGACAATGGCATCGGCACAGCCATCGACTTCATGCTTTCCAATGCCAAACTTGTTTTGGGAGTCGGTGGTGCTGCCATGCTTGGCATTGCAACGCTTGCTGTCAAAAGAGTACACAATTTCCCATTATCTTTCTATATTGACTACACTTTGTGTAAGGCTTCAGGTTTAATGTGAAAATCTTTCTCTTTGTTGCTCAGATGTACGATCGTGCAATCAGTGCTCCAACTAGTCCCACCAAGTCAGAGGTGAAAGGGCAACAAAGCTGGGAAGAACCTGCCTGGCTAGGTTCATCACCTCGGGTTCTAAACCACAATATGAAGGCCACTATTAGCAGGTCACTTCAATCCTTGCCCACTGCCTCAAATACCTTGGAACCAGGTGTGTACAACAAACTTGTATTAGTATGTTTGTTTTCCAAACTGTTGTGAATATTTGTCAACCAGGCTCTATTTCTGTATCTGGTACCAGTCATCCAATTTGGAGGATTCTTTCCATATTTTCACAGTGGGTGTACTTGCTAGAGTCAGCCAGATAGAGTTGTTAGATTAGAAATGGTCTTTTGCGATAACTTCCTCATTGTTTTGGTATATGCAGCCAACTTGCGCCATAGTGCGTTTTGTAGTGCAATACCATTCAAATGACATTCAACCACCTGAGTTCTTTTAAGGCTTCTTATTTTTGCCCTCTATTTTCTCCCAGACTATCTGCGGAGAACTGTGGGTCGAGCTGCAATGAAAGGAAGCAACCCGACTCAGTCCGACCTGCTCCGCGCTCGGATGCGTCTGTCCCTTCAGGAGCGTCTGTGGGATTTCTACCAGAATAATGTGGACATTCCCACTCAGGAGCAAGCTTTAGCCAGGAGGGCTGCATTGGACATCTGTGCTGAATTGCGAGTATTTCTCCATGCAAAACTTCCAGACATGCCTCTCCGTGAGATGTACCTGAGCGGTAGCCTCTATGATGATTTACAGGTGAGATGCAAGGTTTTTTTGTCCGTTTTTACATTGATCCGACCCATTTTTTTTATTAAAATGGAACTTATCCATCCCCAAGGTGGTGACAGCGGACCACGCCCAGCTCATGGTGCCCCTAATTCTGGAGAAGAACCTGTGGTCGTTTATTCCTGGCGAGGAAACAATCATGAATGTTCCAGGTTTCTGGCTCGTCCGTAGAGAAAATTTAGAATATTTCCCACGGAACAACAGCTACTGGGATCGATGCATGGTGGGAGGTTACCTTTCCCCTAAATCAGTCTTGGAGGTGTTTGATAAGCTTGTGGGCACCATTAACTGGCCTGCTATTGGCAGTGTCCTGGACTATGTGATTCGTCCCGTGGTCCCCTCTGAAACACTGACCCTGGAGGTACAATACGAGACGGACCGAAAGCTTTACGTGGACTTTTTGCCATTGCTCGTGATGGAAGACGGTACTTCTCTTATAGCCAAACCGCATCGACTTGCGGCTGAGCGCCACCAAAACTTGTGGAGGCAGAGCTTCCGAGTGGCTGAGACTGCGCGGGTAAGGGCTTTGGATCAAGAAGATGGAGGCTACCGATGCGCTTGCCTCAAAGTAGCTAAGGCTGTATGCAAGCTTAATCCTGCCCTCAACCGGCTTAACGCCAGCCAGCTCACCAATGCAATCTTGCTGCTAAATGAAAAACAAGGTGTTTGGACCCACGAGGTACTGGCTGATAACTTTCTACAGCTGCTTAAGGAACTTGTGGGTTACCTAGAGGCGGGCCGACTGCCCTGTGCCCTTAATCCCAAAGTTAACTTGTTCTGTGAATTGACTGAGCAAGAAGTGGACGAGCTAGGCTACACTCTCTATTGTGCGCTTTCAGAACCAGAGTCACTTTTGGTGACTGCAGCGACACGACTTCCGGATCCTTCTTAAAATTTGGGACATGTGTGTGTCACTGAGTAGCTCTTCAGGCAGTGAAGGCCCACAGGCATACTGGTGTCAGGAGAATTGGAAAAATATGTCATCAACTTCTGGAGAAAATTGGCATTCACTCGATGTAAAGATCACTTGTTTCTCGTGTGTTAAACTGAATACATTTTTAATCACAGATGCCCATGTCTAAACCCCAAATACAAAGGTGTTTTGGAGTACTATTGCGATTGTATTAATGAAGTTGGTGTATGTTTCACGCATCGTCTTGGAAAAGGTAATCATTGTAAAACACTCTGCATCAGGCCGTGGCGCTTTTAAACTGATTGGACAGTTTTAGGTTAAAAGACACGTCTCGTGCATTTTACGCTAGCTATAGTAATGGAGATTAAGGATCTGTGACGTCGTGTCAGGACAAAATGCAAAGTTTATTGTCTGTATGTCAATATATAAAAGCTAATAAATCGCTGATGAACTGATTTCGCCAAAGCCTCAAGGTTCCTTTAGAGTAAAAATAGTTCTGAATGTCATAACTAAAATTAGACCGAAGCTTTTTGAACAATATTTCTTGAGCGCAGCAGCCTCTTAAAAAAAAAAAAAATACAATGTGTCTGAATTAATGTAAAAACAGCCGTCTTGCCAGTATCAAGTGAGTAAGATGATTTTGCTTTGTGGATCTGGAAATGTCAGCCCCCAACCACTTGCTAAGTTTGACCATCATTGTGCAACTTTGCCATGAGCAGAAACTATTCCCTCGTGACTGCCTGTGTTCATATACAAAGCCACCGTTTGTTTCACTCTCATGAAGAACCACCTTATTTTCCACTTCCACATTAGCTTATTGGTGCCTGCATGTATCTTTTCACTAATTTATCATGTAGGATAACATTCAACTTCTGGGTAAGGGTTCTAAGGTCACAGTTTGTCAAAGCCATTTGAAAGGTTGCGATCATCTAAATTTATTCATGTTAAACAGAACTTTTTTTTAACCATGGCATTATTTTCAATGTATAGTTTTTTTTCTTTACCCAGTTGTTGAGGCTGAAAGATAAATTGATTTTACATTGAAATTGTGAAATTAGACATTGCAATTTTAAAAACGGTAAGCTATTTGCTTTCAGAAAGAGGAAAAAAATTATAAAATATCAGATTTATCACTAAATAATATACATTTCTCACATGATGTGACTTTCTCTGTAATTGGTCAGCCATCATTCGCTTTTCGATGATATAACTTCATTCATTTTCAACACAACTTATTCTTGTCCGATTAGCAGGGTGCTAGAGCCTAACCTTAGGTAAAAGGCACACTATACACCCAAAACTGGTCGCCACCGATATTGCCACCGAGTGGGAATCGATCTCATGCTGTCGACACCAAAGTCATACGAAAGAACCACTCGACATATTCAATTATAATAATATAATAAACATAACTCATTCAGTGCCATTGACAGCCATAAATTAATTTAAAGTAAGATGGCGATAAACTACTAATCCAATTTGATGTCCTGTCATCGCCAATGAATTAAAGTACTAATTAACATTTGATAATACTTGCATTATTAGTCAGAATTGTGTTTTGAAAGAAAGCTTTAATTCCATGCCACGTCTACATTGTGAACTAAAGCGTCAGTTGACAAAAATTGTGAATCTTCAGAAAAATTGCAATTACATTTTTTTGAGATTAGTCAGCCCTACCTGCTGTCATCTTGCAGTATTAAAAACGTCGCAATTGGGACAACAATTTGCTCATCTGTGTTGAACATGTTCAAAGTTAAATCCTAATGAACTTAGAGTCCAAGTTTATCCCAGCTCACGGGTTGAGTAACAACTGTCACCTGACTAATAAGTATATTGTGGTTTTAAGTATTTTATTCCAAAACTTGAGACTAGTGCATGATTCTGATTTTGCCATCACGTGTAGCCTTGGGAAAAATGTGTATAGCACGTGTATAGTGGCATTTAGTTCCATGACACTATTTACAATATATGATAATGGGGAAACTTCTCTGTTGCACTTTTGTTACAAAAAGATTATGTACTAGTAATGACTCAATAGTTTTCTATCATGAAGTGCTTTGTTTTGGTCTTACTAAGTCTTTTTGTGGACATTTTCCTTTGTCAACCGAGGTATGTTTAAAAAAAAAGTACTTGGAGAGTGTAGTACTGGGCTATATTTTGTTTAAAAAAACAGAACAAAGTACAGTAGATTTCTACCTCTAGTTTGTATGGTTCACGCTATCCATATGCTCTGTTGCATGCTGTGCTTTATCCCCAGCTTTATTTCTTTTTTTAGTACAGCTCTCTTGAGTACTACATTGCCATGGACAGAAAGAAATTAATGAAATATATATGGATTCTTAAAATGCTTTATTGTGTTGATCTATTTCAATAAAAAATGCATATTCAGTTTGAAATGATTAAACGTAGCCTCCATTTAGTTGAATTAGTCTTTACCAGCCAGTACAGTATTGGCCCGAATATAAGACGACCCTCTCTTTTTCAAAACCCAAATTTGAAAGACTTTTTGAACACCAAATTCAATTTTTATACAGAAAATAATGACATACATCTGAAACTAATGATTATAATAATATATTTCAGAGAAAAAGCATGTTTTTGCCTCATTCAAATCATGCAAAAACCTATCACATTTTAATATCTGAACATTTAGATATGTAAACAAAAGTGCAATCCTATTTGGCGTCATTTTCAAAAAAATGTAAATTAACCAATCTGCTGTGATGTAACAAAATTGTAATAACTGCATTACCCATCATAATGTTCAGCATAAGATACATGGCGCCATCTAGCGTTGTGAATGGATATAATGTCTAGCATAATTTATGACAATTGACACTCAGTATTCTTTCAATGCAAAAAAAAAAGAAAACAATGATACTTGAATGGACAACTGCATGGTAAATATTTCTCTGTAAATGACTATGGCTGACTTGATATTACTAACCTTTTCGACTCCATATTGACTGTGACTTAACTGATTGAAAACGTTAATATTTTTTACTCGGACGGAAAGATACCAGTCCACGGACTGGTGGTTGGGGACCACTGCTCTAAATTGTCCCTAGGTATAGTTGTGAGTGTGCATTGTTGTCCGTCTCCTTGTGCCCTGCGATTGGCTGGCCACCGATTCAGGGTGTCCCCTGCCTCTGGCCCGGAGTCTGCTGGGATATGCTCCAGCACCCCTTGGGACCCTAATGAGGATAAACGGTTCAGAAATGAATGAATGAAAATAACTAAATTTACATATGGTTGATTTCTTTTTCGTAATCTAGGACAATATCATGTCTCGAAATGCAAGAGAATGTATAAAATGTGTAAATGTGATGTTAATATGAAAAATGAATAAATGTTATCTACGCAGCAAATATTTTATATTTTGTGTCCGTGTTTACTTGCATATAATAAATCGTGTAACATAGTTCATATTCAAGTTTTACTTATACCATAACTCAGCAGCAAGTAATGAACACTATTAGACATTATAGTCCTTAGCGTAGTAATCACTAACACACATATTGCGGAAGGATACAGGGCGGAAAACTGTTGCACTGCAGCCATTCACTCAATGCGTCTAATCGCCATTTTGTCTAGCAAACAGCCAACAGCTAAGCAGTATTGTGACATTCCCGGACATCGGCCTATATTTGCCGAAATGGCAGTCTGAAAGTGCAGCGATTCAGCAGCAGCCAGCAAAACAGTGCATCAAGCCAGTGCACTGAATTACTTCAAATTCAGCAAAAATGTCGTAAGTATTTTTATTAATTAAATCGATACCGTGTGTTCAACCTCGCTTGACTGCCCTTCCGGGAAAGGTCGTGGTAATACAGACAATGTAGATAATGTAGTATAGATATAATAAACACTTATTATTTAGTGTGATAATTCTTTACGTGGATATGAATCTCTTTACAAATTAAAAAAAAAACGGATTCATAATGGCTGACGCAACATCAGACATAGGGAAGCAATGGTTTGATATTATTTACCACGTGGCTTTAGCATAATTAGCTGTAGTTCACATTAACCAGTTTTAAAATTGTATTGTTTTTTGTTATAAACATATTTTGTCGACGTGAACGTCGAACAAGATATTTTCCTTGTGTTAAAATGGCGGCTTTAGCGGGGGAGGGGATTTCTCTGTCCTCATGTTACCGACGTGTGACGTCAAAATTGAGATCACGCGTGATTTTCAGCTATTTCGTCCGCAGCGTAGGAGGCAGCATAATGGGGAAAATGTCTACAATAAAATTTAAAAGGGCGTACCAATATTCTCGTCATATTTACCAAAATAATGAACTTAGGCATGGACTCCTTATCTCCTAATCAGTTTTATTTCCAAACAAGATTTTAAAATCAATATAAGGAAAATAAGGTCAGTATTTTCCCCCTGCGATTGCCTCAATTTATTAAGCTTATTTTTCCCGTTTCTGTCTTAAACATGTTACATGAGTTATATACTTTACACATCTTGACCATAATGATTTCCAACATTAACATCTGATTCTTGTTCTTTAAAACGGGAAATGAAAGATGAAAGCAACAAAGGGCAAATCCTAGTACTTCGTTCATGAAGAACCCGCATTAACTGGTGGATTAAAGTTTTACAAAATCTGCAGCGTCCTGAACTTAAATTACTTCAAACATTAAAAACACATCATCCGATTCTTATACTTAAAAGTGGCTAATGAAAGCAACAAATGACAAAATCTCTATTTTGATTGTGAGGAAAGCATTAACTGACAGTTTGAAGTTTACTGCCGCCATCTAGTGGCAGAGCAGGAGAAGAGCTCGACTCCCCCAAACTATTTGATCTAACCATGAGTTATACATGAAAATCTCCCTCAAGGCAAAATGTAGTTTGACCCAAATGCAACCCTTCTTTTTCCAGGTTCCACGTGGAAACCCTCAGCACTGCTGCAAGCGACAGCAAGAAAGATTTTGGCACCCGCCGAACATTGTCACGCACTCCTTTTGTGACCAACAATAGCCACTATGACCATGATGATGACAAACTCACTGTTTGGCCTGGAAGACATGGAGGCCCTTCTATGGGAGCCTTCCTTTCCCATGGCTGACGCTGCGGGCTCCGTTTCAGTTCACCCTGATCAAGAGGACCATCGCCAAGGAGGACGGACCTCGACGGATGGAGCCGCGGCACCACTGTCACCCTTCAGCTCCTCATTTGTTTCTTCCTCCTCTTCCTCTCCCCCTCCCTTTTATTCACCCCCTCACTCACCACAGAACGTCCTCCAGGGGAAAACTGGAACCTCATCCGACCCACTCCCATTCCCCTTTTTGGTCCGATCTGGGCAGTCGAGAGAGAGCGAACTGGTCTTGACTGACAGCAAAGGTAGTCGTCTTGAAATGTTCTAACAGGCTTGTTTGATTGACTCCTGTCTTAGTGCCACATTTCTAATTTTGTACCATGTTACCCTCAGATGACATGTTTGGGACCTTGGACTGGATGGCTGAAAGGGTGGACCTGAGTGACTTTGACCTGGATTCTCTGATAGCCGATTGTGGTCCTAATGAAGAGTCTTCCAGTGATCCAAATGACATCCTGGCCTCCCTCGATTTTCCCAACGAGCTTGACACGCTCCCCATCGCTTCTCTGTCAAGTCTTGCTCCTCCCTCAGATCTCCCCCACCCCCCTTTAATGGCTACTGATCCAGACATCTCGGTAAAACCGAAATCATCCCACAGCAACGCAGGCGATGTTCCCTCCCCCGCTGCCCCCATCCCAGAACCCGAAGAGGAGATGGAGATCAAATGGGAATCCACCTCTGACCCCCCAAGCCCTTGCTCCCCCCCATCCGACAACACTCCCTCAACTTCCCCTGCATACACCCTGGACCTAGGTAGTGAGGTGGATGTTCCTATGAATGAGGTGAAACCAGAAGCCACCGTGGTCCCCCAGGTCCAAAGAATTGTGCTTTCACTTTCACCAACGCGAATTGTCCTTGTGCTTGCTCCTAAAGATGACGTCAGGGTCACCGGTGCCGTATCCACGCGGTCCAACGTTAGCCATTCTTCTTCCCTAGCTAAGTCCTCCAGAGTCCAACCATACCCCAGTCCCAAAGAAAAAGAAACTCCGCCCTCCCCCACTCTTAAAGTAAAGTCTTCCCCCGCAACTGAAAGAGAAACTCCGAAGGCGCCAAGGAACCGAAAATTTAAGAAAATGGAACAGAATAAGACGGCGGCCACTCGTTACAGGCAGAAAAAAAGGGCAGAGCAGGACGCCCTACTGATTGAGCACTCCGTGTTGGAAAGGAAGAACGTGGAGCTACAGGAGAAGGCCGAATCTATGGCGAGAGAGATTGAGTACCTTAAAGAGCTCATGGAAGAAGTCCGCATGGCAAAAATGAAAAGTGGACAGGTTGTGGAATCGTGTGTTTGAGAAATCATACGCTCATTGTTTTTTGTCTCTTGCTAAATTAATATTTTATGTGATCAACGCACATATTCTGTATTCCACATATAGCACATACTGAGTATCTCCTAACATTTATTGTTCAAATGTATTCCAAGAGTAGCTCCTGGTAAATTCTGCTACATATTCTGTTTTGATTGTTTCTCTGGGCCTCAGTTTCTTTATAGTTGGTCCTTTTAAAATGTGTATTCCTAAATAAAACATGTATTATGACTAAAGATGCCAATTAAGTAGTACTTGATTTTTCGGAGTCACACCCACTAGATTTGCACATACCAAGGAAACAAGTACATTTTTGGCAAGTGGTGTCATATAATGGCATATAAAAAGCCTAAATAATAAAATAAAAACCTAACATCAAAATTTGATTGATGACAGGCATATTCAGTAATCCTTTGAATACCACAGTTAAAGTAGACCAAACATGGCCACGATAATCAAAAAATCACTAAGTAGGTACTCTATTATAAGTAATTTTTTTCCAGTGCTGAGTCCTAATAGCAAGAGTGGCTTCTGCTTGGGAATTTCAGTGTGTATTTTCACATTTTTATGAAAGTAGAAATATATATATATATATATTTATAATTAATAGCGGAAAAAAATGCAAAGTAGTGAATTTGCGACAATGAAGATGTAATAATCGAGGGATTACTGTATGGCACAGGATTAATATGAAATATACATGATAAAGAAGATCAAAAAGCTGCAACCAATATGAAGGAAAACAAGCAATATCATATCAGTATAGTTTATTGTATGGCTGACAAAGCGCTGATGATGTCACCACCCTTAAGAGGAACACAAAGGGGAACAAGTAACATCACTGACCTAAGAAGTGGCATAATTTACAAAGTGCAAATGCTTCACTATATAGCGACAGTGGAACATAGTTTACACTGTAAATATTACAATGCGTATACAATAAAGCCGCAGAGGAGCACTCCCGAATGAACCATTGAAACATCCACCAATCAAACTGTTGAGTCATGCTTATAAATGCTGCAGTGGGGTACGCAATCACATGAAGCACAGTCACTAAAGCATAGACAGAAGCATAGTCAGGGTATTCTATCTCGACACCCCCCTAAAATATTTTACTGCGCGCCTGAGGAAGTAAGTCACATAAACACCTCTAGCCCTTTATAGGGCAAGTGACTCATTTTGATTTAATCTCATTTCTGAACCGCTTTATTCTCAGTAGGGTCGTGGGGGGTGCTGGAGCCTATTCCAGCTAATTGCGTTCCAGAGGCGAGGGACACCCTAAATTAGTGGCCAGCCAATCATCGATCACAATGAGACAAACAACCATTTATGCTCACCTTCATACCTAGTGGCAATTTAGAGTGTCCAATCAGCCTACCATGTGTGTCTTCGTAACGTAGGAGGAAACTGGAGTACCCGGAGAAAACCCGTGCAGGCCCAGAGAGAACATGCATACTCCACACAGGTGGACCAAACTGGATTTGAACCCGGGTCCCCCACTGTGAGGGCGACGCGCTAACCACTCATCTGCCCCATTCTTTTAAAAATATAATTCAACTTATATTGCAAATATTGATTGGGTACTCACTCATACACACACTTATCTACCCTATATTTTTTATTTTTAAGTTCTTACATATCCAAACATGATTTTCCTTCAGTAAGAGTTGACAGCAATGCTACTTTTAGGTGTTGTATTAGGTAGCCAATACAGTTTATTTATTGTTATTTTTTTACATTAATATCTTCTGTTCTTTCTTTCCCACTGTACCTTAAAACGATTTTCTGACCAGCTGCTTTTTTTCTGAATAAATCAGACATAAACGATCACACTGGAAATACACCGAATTCCCATTTGGCACATCTGCATAAAAAGATCCCCATTTTTGTTAAAATAAAAATATATGTTTTAATATTATTTATACTGTATACATATTTTCATGAACAAACTAAATGGTGAATTAATAAAATGTTGAGAAAAACAGAAATACACTCTAGTTCTCCCTCAATAATACTGAACTGAACGTCAACTCGATTTCATGTGGGCCGGACCATTTTAGATATAATATTAAGATTATTTTTTATAAATGGATTAAATGAACTGGATTAAAGGACCTGAACATTCAGTTTTTTATCGATCTAAAACAATGTTTATTTTAGCTTTTTTTAAAATATATTTTTAGATTTTACAAAATGATTTTTGAACTAAAAAAACAGAAAAAAATGGATTAAAAAATTAAAATTATTGATTTAAAAGGGGGAAAAATCTGGAAATTTAATATACATCTATACTCTTCATTTTAATTTGATCCTAAAACAGAAAGTCGGCACTCATCATTTACTTTCCCGGGCCACACAAAATAATACGGCGCGCCATATTTGGCCCCCGGGCCGCCACTTTGACACAGGTGGGTTAACCTATTATGTAATATTTCTTATTTTATTATTTATTTGCTTGCAGGTGTACAAAAAGTTTAGAGATGTGATGTCAGACAAGACATTTATACATGGCTTTGTCATCAAATCTCTGGAAATTCATGCAGTATTTTAACATGCCTCAGACTGCTGGATATATCTTTATATATATATATCTTGTATTTTCAGGGCTGCTGATTTATTCTAGGCGTAAAAAAAGTAGCTTGGTAGCCCTATTTTGTAGCTCCGGTGATTCATGAGGTTATGTGGTTTTAGTAGCATGCGAAAAGCTTGACATATTCTATAGGAAACAGCCCTCGCAAAAAAAGACTGTACTTCCACAATCACGCTTTGATGCTGAGGCACGAGCGTAGTTGAACTAGTCAATAAATACAGCACAAATGTTGTATCCAGGCATGGATTTGATTTAAAAGTATTGACCTATTTGTTTTTGCACAAACATAGGTCACCAGAAATCTGTTGTCATTGGCTAAAATGGGATTATGCACTCTTGGTGATAGTAATGTTAATGGAAGATATTTTGTTGTGTTATATTTCAGTCTTATTGGTTTCAATGGCAGGCAATGAGTTAATTTTGCGTCACTTCCTTGTTATTATTTTTAGGGTACTTTTGAGTCACTTGATGTTGATTTTAGGTCAATTTGGGTCGCTTTCTGTATATTTGGAATCATTTACTATTGATTTTTGGGCATTTTCTGGTCACCTTGCAATTCATTGGTTACTTGCTGTAGATTTTGAGCATTTCCTGATGATTTTAGAGCATTATTTCCTATTAATTTTAGGGTAATTAGAGGATTTTTTCAAAAAATAATGACCACCAATGGAGAAACAGTGAAAGAGTTAACATTGGATTTTTTAAAAAGCTTTTTTTTTAAATTTGTATTGATTGATAGAGTTAAAATTTAAAATGACTGCAGACATGACTTTATTTATGACATAATTCATTTAAAGGACTATTTTGATGTATACTAACACAAAACGATCAAATAAACTAAAACCAAAGCACAAAGACTTTCTATTTAGTTGCTTCAAAGCAGCATTTTTTTAAAATTAATGTCTGCAGTATTTCAATCTGCATAACAAAGGTGACTTTTCCTTAGAGGTGCCAGATTTTACCCAAGAAAAAATTCCCCAATTTTTAACCACTCAGGATTTGTAGTTCTCATAAATTGATCTGCTTTCATGTGCAAAGTCAAGTCAAGATGTTTCCTTATGATGCCTTTGATTCAAAGGAGTCAAAGATCAGGCGATAAAGAATTGACGCTCTTCCCGTAAATGAAAGCAATAATAAAAGAAGGAAACGTTCCTTAAGTTAGTCCTTGTGCACACGTAGCAGGGCTTTTTTTTCAAAACAAGTATACTTTGCCCCCTCTATCAAGAAAAAAAAGTATAAGTACACAATACATGATCATCCATCCATACACAAGCACATGAATATAATATTATGCATTCAGTTTTGATCCTGAAAAAAGGCCGGCTATAATGACTATATGGCACTATGACAATTATTGATATATGGGTAAGGAAATCAGTTTATGATATTCAGTGAAACAAGTGTTAAAAAGAAAAAGTATTTCCAAATAGAAAGATTTTTTGGCACTTTTGCGTGCAATCCATCAAAAAATATTTCAGTTCAACAGTCAAAATGATGAGTTTAACATAAGACACTATTCTAGAAGAACGTTTTTGATCTAATGGAAGCAACTTATTGATTGCATTAACAAACAGCGAGATATCAATTTTTTATAGCATATTGATAACCTGTTTTATAAGATAATAACATCAACATATGGATATATTTTACTGTTAAGGCTTGACTTGTTAAACCATTTGAATTAAAACCAAGTCATAATTTATTGCAGCTTCCGATAAACAAGTAGGCAAGTTCTTGTGTTTTACCTTATTAATAAAAAAAATCAGTTAAACACAATAAAGCAGTGACGAATTATGATAATAATAAAAATAAAAAAAATATGTCTGTGTTCTTAAGAAGGGAGCAGCATCTTAGCTTTTTAAAAACTATCAACAAAAAGGAGCACCTGGTCTAGAAGTAGCATCAAAACCTTTAAGCGGACTGTTAATGAACCAAAACACAAGTCGGATAATTAACATATCAGAGTATTTCATTTAAAAAAATGTAAATCTCTGAGTATTAAATGTATAAACGCAGAATTCAAAATCTTGACTTTGGTCGTAGGCTTTTCTTAACCATAATAAGCAAAATGTGACTTTATGTGTGGATCAGTCAAACAGTAGAAATTATTTTATTGAAATTTTTTTGGGCGAAATGCCCTGCTATGTGTGGACAAGGCTTTATTCCTGTCGTAGACGTGAGAGACAACAAGCTGCCTTGTCCAGATAATGTCATTTTAGACAGATCCTTTCGTGAGTGAAGGGATTAGACTTAAAATACGCTAGATGGCTTCATCTTTCCTCACATTTTCAACTATAAATCTTGACAGTATATGGATGCAACATGAGGTTACAAGTTAAATATATTCATGGAACATTTCCTTCATAAGAGTGCTCAAATGTGATCCTCTCATCCAATACCCATAAGTAGTGTTTTTCCTCAGAGCTACTCACGATTAAACCTTTTTTTTCTTCTTCTAGTATTAGAATAGGCGAGGCGGAAGGTACATGAGGTTAGTTTTTGTCCTGTTGGACGCAGAAAAAGAGTAAACACGCACATGACCTCTTTGCTTTTGTCTTCTTCACTGAACTTGGCACCCTCGACAGTCGTCCTCTGGCTCAGTGTTGTCCGATGAGTAAGAACTCTCCTCGCTCACTGTTAAAAACGAGCCAATTAGATTATACAAGGCATCAAATCACACTGTAATACAGATAAAGCTTTTTTTTCACGGCATGTCATGACACTCTTCACATGCAATATTTTTTCTTTTATCCTGTTAAACCAAGGGTGTCAAACTCAGGTTGGTTCGCAGGCCGCTTTAACGTCAACTTGATTTCACGTGGGCCAGACCCTATTAGACATAATATTTAGATTGTTTATATAAATATGGATTAAAAGACCAAGATTAAAAATCCTGAATATTCAGTTTTTTATAGATATAAAACAATGTTTATTTTTGCTTTTTTTTATATATTTTTAGATTTTACAAAATGATTTTTGAAACTAAAAACACAGAAATTATGTATTAAAAGATTACAATTATGGATTTAAAAGGGGGAGGATCAGGAAATTTAATATACATCTATACTCATCGGTACTCGGGCGATTCGCCTAAAGACGTTTTGCCGACGGACGTCTGGCCACATCCGTTCAGGAAGCACATGTATCAAAGTGCAACACACAAGATGCCATCCCTCCTAGTCAAAATGGATGAGACGTCTAGCACTGTCACTGCCAGCCACTTAGTTTACATTAACACACATGTCAAAGTGGCGGCACGGGTGCCAAATCTGGCCCGCCGCATCATTTTGTGTGGCCCAGGAAAGTAAATCATGGGCGCCGACTTTCTGTTTTAGGAGGAAATTAAAATGAAGAGTATAGATGTATATTAAATTTCCTAATTTCCCTCCTTTTAAATCAATAATTCTAAATTTTAAATCAATTTTTTCTGTGTTTTTAGTTCAAAAATAATTTTGTAAAATCTAAAAATATATTTAAAAAAAAGCTAAAATAAACATTGTTTTAGATCTATAAAAAAACTGAATATTCACTGTTTTTAATCCAGTTCTTTTAATCCATTTATAAAAAAAAAATCGAAATATTAAATCTAAAATGGTCCGGCCCACATGAAATCGAGTTGACGTTAACGCGACCCACAAACCAACCGAGTCCGACACCCCTGTTCTAAAGGCATGCTCAATTGAGTTTTTGGATCAGATGTGATAATACATGCACTCCTGCAGGATTAACTGCCTTAAATGTATAGCAAAGATAAAATTGCAAGACTTACACCACTCGGTTTGAACAGGGAGGAAGGCTTTGTCCCCATTCTCCCTGATCATCTCTTCAATCCTATCCAGGAGATTTGAGACACTCTTATCCTTGCCAGGAGTCTTACTGTCCAAGACATGGTAATAGTTACCACAGTACTCCAGCAATCTTTGTAGTTCCCGTCCACCTCTGAGTATGTGCTCCTCGATGGGGGTGCGGCCTAGCCAGTCGCCACAACTAAACAGCACCATGGTGTGGAGGCAGGCACCGTCCCCAAAAAGATTCTCAATGTGAGCCAAAAGTGTTCTTCTTTTCCTGGCGGTGAGGGAGGAGACGACCGGGAGGACAAGTAATAGCGTGTGGGGTCCTGGTCGCAGAAGGGCTGCACCACGTTGCGATTCTTGACGGATGCGCTTGGGTGTGCGGCGTACTGAAAACCAGTCCCAACCCGGAGTGTCGACGATGGTGACCCGCCGACCGGATACGAGTGCCTGCCTGCGGAGACAGAGATCTGTCTCCTGGCCCGACTCAAAAAAACGGCGGCCCAAGATGGTGTTTCCAACAGAGCTCTTTCCAACACCTTTCCAGCCTAACAACAGCAACCTCAGTTCTGCCAAAAGAGGTATGGGAGCAGAAATAAGTAAATATAATTGAGTTATCAATGCACATCATGATGAATCAAGGACCATCCTCTTGGATTTTAATAATAAGTCAGAGTGGTTAGCGTGCCTCGCTGTTCTGATATCAAGGGTTCAACCCCACGCCTTGTGTGGAGTTTGGGCTGATTGAACACTAAATTCTCCATAGGTGTGCGTGTCATTCATCATTAGTCTATGTCTGCCCTCCGATTGGCTGGCAGCTAGTTCAGGGCTGCTTTCTGATTATAGTGACATGGAATAGGCTCTAGCACCCCTGTGACCTTCGTGGGGTTAAGCAGCGTAGAAGAAGAATGAATGTCAAAACAAGATAAAGGACAAATATAACAAATACTTCATGCTCTAAAATATAATTACCTCCAATTTAACAATATATACCACCATTTGGTTACAAGTGGAAAATTTTACATTAATTTGATATAAAAAAACAACAGTTATATAGTATCTATTCTAAATATTGTGGTGTGTTGTTAATTTAACCATTAATTCTTAAGGTTTTTCATATTTTTGGGGGAAATATATCATTCTGGGAAACACAGCTGTGAGTATTTTACCATAAATTCAATGTTTTGATTAATTTTGTTATGGTATACCCGAGAAAAAAGTATTTGAAACAAAGGAATATAAATTAATGGGAAAAATTTAGGTTGTAAAAATAACTTCAGTCCTCATCAGTGCCCTTGTTTACCAATCACAAAATAACGGATTATACTACTATGATGAATGAAATACGGGTTATAACAATTGTGACATGCACAGCGACATTTAATCATTGCATTTATCTCATCCCTACGAATTATTTTATCCATGCTGGAAGAGAACCAGGAAACCATAGTCCACCTTAGTGTGAGCCAACAACGGCTGGGACTTTTCACCTTTCTATGATTGAGTGCTAACAATTTTCCTCTCCACGGGCAGCAGTGAAATGCAAGCGTGTGCATTTTCTCACTTATTCATGGTCATCGCACACAATAAAACACACAAACAGATCCTCATACCTCTGGGAGGACCTCCAATCATCTGCTCTCTCTGTCGAGCATGCTCTTCCATCCTCATCCTCTCTTCATCCAGTGCTCTTCTGGCCTGCTCCTCCTCTAACAAAATCAACTCATTCACCTCAAAGTACCAACCTGTACAAAAGCAGCAGCCATTCAAATTACAATGACATAAGTATATAGTGAAACACAGAAAAAAACTAGACAAATATTGATGTTGCTATCAACAAACCTTGGTTGTCAGTGATCATTTCTTCCACTTTTTCCATTAACTCAGGTACCTGTGTATTTTCCTCTGTATCTTTCCAGCTGTTATCAAAAGCATGGTACCTGCAGGTAGAATAAAGGAATTGGAACTCAACCAAAAGCCACATTTGCTAGTAGTAATACTATTTTGCTGTTAGTGTTTAACTGAATTTAACTCAGGCATCTGAGTAAACAATTTCTTGTCTTCAGTAGTGAAATCCACATGGAATTCATTGTTTTCGGAACCGTTTTTTTTTTGTACAAGCTGTGAAATCGTTTTTTTTTTTATTACTCAGCTGATATAAGCACACACACACACACACACACACACACACACACACACACACACACACACACACACACACACACACACACACACACACACACACACACACACACACACACACACACAAAAGCATTTCAAACAAGCTTAAGGGATTGTTTACTCTGCAGGAGAATCTTGTTCTTGTGAGCTACTCTGAAGAGAAAGCTTAAATGCCATTGACAGCGTTAGATGTCATATCCATTTAAAGTGAGCAGGCTTAAAATTGATTAAATAAAAAACCTCAAGAATCACATGATTGGATGTCTAATGTCTATTTTCTGAGTAAACCATTTGTCTATGTATAATTTATACTAAGGTTGTCTCGATCACATAATTGAACATCTGAGTCTGAGTCACCGAATCTTGTAAGTAGAACTAGTAAGTATTGATCAGATACTGACAAGAAAAAAGTACATTCCAATCTAAAATATTTCCATATACTATAGACATTATAGTCCCTGCATTAAGACTGTTAACTTCCCACAATAGTTAACATAACACTCTTATTAGTGGTATTTACCTCTGCCAATTTGAAGCCCATAGTAACCACAACCAATAAATAACTACACATCTTAAACCTCAATCATTTTCACCTAAATCCAAATGTCTGAAAATGACGTGATTGGTTTGTATTCATACAACAGTACTTTTGGAATCATATACATTTTAACAGTCTTCTAACAATAATGCTACAGACCAAATAAATAACAACAAAAATCTGCATAGAATATAAATTTACTAGTATAGTATTGTTAATAAGGCCAGGCAGTGACTTTTCACTAACTCAGCCTCAGCAGAAAATATATATATTCCAAGAAAACTGCTATTATGACAAAGTCTGATTCCAGTCACAAGCCGTGAAAAGAGGAAACATTAAACCATCACTGTCTAGTGCTATACCACTTGATCAAAGAGGCCAGATCCATTAGTAAAAAGAACATTCCAAGATATCTGATAGCCTCGCCTGTGTTATATAAACACATCATACTGGTTGAGGGATGGTACTGATACTTCCTTTAAATATTCACTTGCAAAGGCCGAGGAAAATTAGCCAGTACTCCTTATGATACAGTGCGCCTTATAATACAGTGCGCCTTATATATGGAAAAATGTCATTCATTGAGGGTGCTGCTTATAATGCGGTGCGCCTTATAGTCGTGAAAATACGGTACATTCATAAATACATATACTATTTGTAAGTAAATTAGCATGACACTTTTTGCCATTTTTGTAGGTGGCATGTATTAATTACTAATATAAAATATGTACTTCTTGTGCCTGGTAGACTTGTTTTACAGGAAGAAGGCCAATAATATACCTGCTTCCGCATCTTTCCACCAGCCATTGCAGGGCATCTCCTGTGTTTGCGATGTGCTCTTCAATGAAGACCCCTTTCTGTAACTTGTCAATTCCAGTAAAGAGCACCATGGAGTATCTCCAAGTACCTCCCCCTAAGGCCCCGAGTTGCTCTTCCGCAGCTCTCCTCTCGGTGTCAGTGAAAGGCTGCGTGACGGACACCGCCAACAAAATTGCGTGAGGTCCAGGTGGGCAGAGGATGGCTCCCATGCAGGGTCCCTCACTGTCAAGGCTTGGAGGGGGTCTCGGAAGGCTCTCTGACTGTGCGCCACTGTTTCCATTATCATCTGTTTCGGTGTCATCCTCCGGGTGGCTGGGGATAAGCCACGGAGGCGTATCTACTACTGTGACTCGACGTCCGAAGATCTCCGTTTGACCCACATTGCTATGAGTCGTTTCTGTCCCAGCGTCAAAGACTTCTTCTCCCAGAATAGTGTTAGCTGAGGAGGTCTTACCAGATTTATGGCCCCCTAGGATCAGCAGCCGGCGTTCAGGAGGGTGACGACCCCTGCTGTCCCCTGCAGAAACTAAACGACACCAATAAGAGAGAGTTAAACTCACTTCCTTTGATTAATACCAATAAATACCCTTAAGTACTTTCTGTTTTTATTCATTCATTCATTTTCATATGGGCCTCAGGCGAGGGACACCCTGAATTAGTGGTTAGCCAATCGCAGAGCACAAGGAGACGCTCATACTCATACGTAGGTGCATTTTAGGTTGCCCCCAACCTGGGTTCGAATCCTCGATCCTAGAACCGTGAGGCCGAAGTGCTAAACACTTTCTCACTAGGTTGCCCTGTTTCATTTTATTCCTTTTTATTATAATTTTTAAATTGTTTTTAACTAAATTATGATTTATGGACATTTTTTATAAATTGATTAAAATAACTGGATTAAAATCCCGGAATATTCAGTTTTTTATAGATCTAAAACAATGTTTATTTTGGCTTTTTAAAAATACATTTTTCGATTTTACAAAATGATTTTTGAACTAAAATCACAGAAAAAAATGATTAAAAAATTACCACTATCGATTTAAAAGGGGGAAAATCTGGAAATTGAATAAAAATCTATACATTCACTTTAATTTCATCCTAAAACAGAAAGTCGGCACTCATGATTTACTTTCTCGGGCCACACAACATGATGCGGCGGCCCAGATTTGGCCCTCGAGCCGGCACTTTGACACGTGTGTTAAGGTAAACAAAGTGGCTGGCATTGACAGCGCTAGACGTCTCATCCATTTTGACTAGGAGGGATGATAGCTTGTGTTTAATTTGGTGTAATCGTTTCGATTTGATTTTGCACTCTTGGTAGACATGGTCATGGTAAGTATTTTAGCACTTTTGTTGTCAACTCATTGGCAGCCATTGATGATTTTACATTTTTTCATCCCTGAATCGGACGTCCAGTGCTGTCAAATGCAGTGAAACATGAGCTTTCACAGCCAGTCTTCCTTGTTTCAAAAAACTGAATTTCTAATGTTGTCACTGGGTTAAGTGACATGCAGCTATCCAATATTTCCAAATCTAATTTCAGGATGATTTCTAGGCATAATAGTACACTACTCTGTCTTAAAGTTGGTTATGTTGGCACTGAATTGAGAGCCAAATATGTCTATTTCTCATAGTTTTTGTTTTCTGGATCCTAAACTTTTTTCTCTAATTTTCTTCTCACCCTTCCCTCTGTATCAATGTTCCCAGAATGCAGTTTTTTTTCTTTTTCTTGTCTCATAAGGAATATGGGTCACAGAGGAGGAACCTTGAACGCCTTCCAGGGAGTGCGTCATTTGAACAAATGTGAATTTTCCAATTAAAAGTTGCAAGAGAAAGCTACACATTGAGATGAGTTATCAACGCTGAAAAAAAGGGGATACACACTCCCTCTGCAGGGGTGATTAAACGGTGGGGTGTTACAGAAAGGAGAAGGAGGTATATATATTGACCCGTCCGGCACTCTCCTTGCTGGACGCATGAGGACTAAAGCAACAGTTTTTCAGAATTGCAGATGACAGGCAATTGTATTGAACATTTCAAACCTAAATTCATTGACTGGATAAGAAGGTGTAGGATGAAGGATGAAAGCACACCTACCAGTGTCAGAGGCAGAGGACACAGCAGCCATTTTGTGTGTAGAACCTCTGGCTTCCTCCTCCTCAGCCCCCCGCCGACGTCTCCTTCTTGCCTCCACCGTGGATTCCTCTTGTAGCCCCTTCAGAGAGAGGCACGGGCTGCGATGGTTCCTGAGCAGGGTGGAGAGGGCTGGCAACTCAAGCGCTTTTCCGCTCTGACCCTCATTCTACCGCAGCGTAGCCCTCTCTGGTCTCCCCCCTCTCTCTACGCCCGCTGCCATTCAAACTCTCCCCCCACTTTTTTTTGGGTAATCTTTTAACCCTTTGTCCAAATGTTTTCTGTCATCGCTTTCTGTTTTTTATCCTACTTTTTTTGGGCTGTTTCAGCATTAATTTTGTCTCAGGAATCTATCGGAGTAGATTGAGTTAGGATTTTGTAAGAGTGTAGTCCTTCTTTGGAGCAGAAATTACAGCATGCCTCATCATATTGTAGAAGGGTACGCTGTTGCTGAGCAGCAGCATCATCAGCATCTGTGAGCAGAGGATGCAGACTGCAGTCAGGATGATAGAAAGATGGATAGACAGAGGGAGAGAAAAAGCGGGTGTGAGTTAAAAGAAGCGAGAATACCTTTTTTTCACGCAGATGAGTGCATCCTACAGCTGCTGCATCAAACCCAACTATTTATACGAAGCCTGCAGACAGATGACGTACATCACATGAATAAATTCTGACGATCATGTAAAATGCATACACGGCTACGTTACATAACATACGCACAGACATGAACTATGTCAGCTTCATTGAATGCAGTGTCTTTTAACATGCACTGTTTTATGAAAAACATAAAAAGGACACAAATGATCTACTTGCTGATTAAAATATGGGCTGTGACGTCACATAGCGTACCGTGGATTTGTTTGGATTCCATCCTTTATTTAATTTTTAGTCGAACATAATTTCTATGGACATTAAAATACGTTTTTTTTTTGCAGAAAAAAATAAATTCCACATCAAAATTATTATTATTTTTAAAAAGTAGACAAGAAAGAATTAATTCACTTGCCTAGAGTTTACCTTTCTAAATGATCTATTTATCATGCCAGTATAGATGAAAATCTAAAAGGACTGATTTATGTATTTTACCAAACATAACGTTATTTTATGTATTTCGCTAATTTAATGCGCGTGATTTATTGTCATCAACATCTTATGTCCACCACACCCCTTTACCGTATTCTCCTACATTTGTCACAAAGCACGTGCCGTAGGGCGGAGAATATTGTCGTAAAACCTCGTGCAACTAGTGAAAGCGACTAAATCAGCTACTCTCTTTGTGCAAAGAATCCTATCAAACTTCTTAATCCAGCAAAACTTTATTTGAGAATCATGGCTGAAGCTGACGAATTCATGAAATACCGTTCTCCACTGGTGTCAAGATATGCCAGCAAGGAAATGGCTTACAACTTTAGCGATAGGAAAAAATTCACAACCTGGAGAAAGCTGTGGATCTTCCTTGCTAAGGCTGAGAAGGTTTGAGACTTTTGTCGCTGTACTTAACTTTGCCATAATTGCCATAATATTTTACAAATGCATGAACTATTTGTGTGCTAATGTATCGACCTTCACGTTGCAGTACCCGATTCTAAAAATAATTTTAAAGAGCCCCACACCATATATGCTTCCACTGACAACAACCCATACCTGCACTTGCACTTTATTCTTAAAAATACAAAATCACTCTATTGATGAACTTAATATTTAATCATTATACGAAAGCACTTAAATTTCATATGAAATACGTTTCATCCGATTAAAATTAGGGTTTTTGATTCCAATCAATGCACAGTTATAATTATTATTAGTTTTCGGGTCATCAGAAATGTATTATGATGGGATTAATTAAAAATTTGAATTGGACGTCTAACGCTGTCAATGGCAATGAATTATGACCCTACACCGTTTTCTCAGTTTAAATTAATCTAATGCCTGTTTTTGTTAATGGAAGGCAATTGGTTAATTTTGCATCACTGGCATCTAGCAAACAAAACACTTTATCGAGTTGAAAATGTCACTTTTTTTTACAAGAGTATTGCAAAAAATCAATTGGCGCATACCAAATTAGGCCCACACAAATGTATTTCTATGGGCTTTAAAAGAAAATAATATAAAAGAACACTTACTAAATAGCTCTTTGGTTAGTGCACCTACATGTTTTGATGTAGTGTTCATTCCTGTCTGTGTTCTCCAATACAATTATTGTAATTATACATACTTGATGCATAGCATGATGGGATTGATCATCTTGAAGACATGATGTTAACTAGTGGAAGACACAGACTTGCATGCCTTCTCTCACATGACAACTCACACTTTGCACATGCTAATCAGATCAAGTCCACAGATACAGTCCACAGAAATTCTTCCTCTTCAGTTTTATTGACATTTGCCATTGGGCCTTAAAGAGTAATCAATTTTTTGCTTATTTTTCCCGATCAAATTTTCAGAGGAAGAACAACTGCACCATTGGGTGTTGAATTTGTAATTTTTTTATTTTTATTTTTTGCTAAATTATATGGGCTACAAAGCAAACAAATATTACAAAATAACAATATCAGCCAGATAATCCCAATGTTTTTTTTCCCACTTACAAACTCCCCTTATTTCAAACGGTCAGTTAACAAACTTTGATCGGGGAGTTATTTTTTTTTGCCTCTAAAATTTGGGTTTACAGAATGTGAATGTAATACGAGATATGAATGTGCTAACTTTGTTGACCTATTAGAGATTAATAAAACTTTGTGTGCTCAACGTATTGACCTTTACCAAGACGAGACTTGAAATAGTAAATGTTTTTTTTTAACTTATAGCGCCATGTACCCACTTACTCAATTTTATAGTTCCATCACATGTCCGCTGTAATCTAACAAAAAAGCACTAATCCAATCAGGATAATAAATCATGTCAAAAAGAAGTCACATGCCCCCTCAACACTGACACAGCAGTAATCAAATCCAGGAGCACAGAGCTTATTTTAACACTCCTTAACAAAGGCTCACACCATCCTATAGTTAGACCTGCATTGCTTTTTTCCCATAAGGCAGATAAAAATCGGGAGGAATAAATATTAATCCCCCAAACAAATTAATTTTGAAAAGAACAGAAGGCCCAAGTCTCAAGAGCATCGTTCACATTTAAATGTGTAAGTTGTAAAAGCATGTATTAAAGTAAAACTTTGTGAAAGAATATTTCTGAAATGCTGTTTGAATCAAAAGCACATTATTAAGGTCAATATGATAAGGAATTAATTCATCCATTAATGGTTGTTTTCTTACTGCAGAACAAAAAAAACAACAACAAATAGTAAATGTTACTTTGCTGACATCTGCTGGTAAAAAAGAGTATAGCAAGTAATGTGCACATATGAGCCGTACCCCTGATTCAGTCTTTTTTTTATAAGTTACAAATACGGTACATATTACATGAACTGTTTTAATTCCGTTTTGTAGATCTTATTACAATATAATGCATCATTTCAACATGTTGTGGTCTTTGTTCTACTCAGAATTTGGGTCTGTCAATAACGGACGAACAAATTGCAGAGATGGAGAGCCATGTGGAGGACATCGACTTCAGCATGGCAGCAGAAGAGGAGCGTAAACTCCGGCATGACGTGATGGCTCACGTGCACACTTTCGCACACTGCTGCCCCACTGCAGCGGCCATTATCCATCTGGGAGCTACTTCATGCTACGTTGGAGACAACACTGTAATAGTCGTGGAGCTAAAACATCGCATGCATATTTAAAATCAAAGATGATAACGCATGTTCTAAAATATATTCTTTAGACTAGAGCAGTGCTTCTCAATTATTTTCTGTTAGGCCCCCCCTAGCAAGAAGAAAACTATTCGCGCCCCCCCCCCCACTTCACACCGTGACTATAAATAAAATCATTTTATAAAAGTGTTATAGGTACAACATGTGAAATGTTGCACTCTCACAAACATGACAGAAGTAACAATGAGAGCGCCACTGCCAGCTACTGTTGTGGATGCGCAATTACACTTTATACTAGTACGGCCAAATAAAATCCTGTTCCCCAGGGTTACACGCGCCCCCCCAGGTATCGCACCGCGCCCCCCCAGGGGGGCGCGCCCCACTATTTGAGAAGCACTGGACTAGAGTGTCTCAAAATTCTGAGGTTCTGATTCAAATCCCAGCTCCAACCTTTCTCTGTGATGTTTTTATGTTCTTTGTGCTTGTATTAATGTTCTATCATTACTCCATCTTGACACCCCTGTTTCATTGGTTTGAATCTAACTGTGTTTTGCTCTTTCTCCTCAGGACCTGATAATGCTACGTGATGGTTTCGACATCCTCTTACCAAAGGTGAGGCCTAGCTGTGTAGCTGTCATGGTGCATCCATCCAGTAAATTAACTGTACCAAGCAAAGTTAGCTGTTTGGAAGCATGGGTTTGAAAGCAGAACATTAATTAATGTATGTTTTGGATTGTTTTTCTTCCATTGAAAGTTGGCAAGAGTCATCGATAGACTGTCAAACTTTGCAGAGACATATTCTGACCTCCCTACGCTTGGCTTCACGCACTACCAGTATGTCCCTTCACTTTCCTCAATGCATACACACGCCACCACCTTAATGTAATCTTTCGCACCCGCAGGCCAGCACAGTTGACCACTGTGGGAAAGCGAGCGTGCCTGTGGCTGCAGGACTTGGCCATGGACATGCGAAACTTGCAGCGAGCCCGCGATGACCTGCGTTTCCGTGGGGTCAAGGGAACCACTGGCACACAGGCTAGTTTCCTTCAACTCTTTCAGGGAGACCACAGCAAGGTAAAATTTGTCCATTTAAACAACATATCATATTCTTTCACAACACATTTTTGTAGTGGCTTCATTGTTGAATGCTTCATTAAGGTTGAGGAGCTGGACAGTTTAGTGACGGAGATGGCTGGATTCAAGAGGTAATTTGAGGATGCTTTCATTTAATTTCAAACATCTCTCTTTTGGATCAGTACCGAATGCCAAGCATTTATAGATACACAACTGAAAAGGCTTGTACAGTAATCCCTCGATTATTGCGTGTTCACTACTTCACAATTTTGTTCCGCTATTAGTTATTATTATTAGTTTTAACTTCATAAAAATGTGAAAATCCACGCTGAAAGTCATAAGCATTTTTTGCTACTAGGGCACTGAAGTAAAAAAATAAAAAATAATAGGGGTGACCCTACTTCGCGATTTTTCGATTATCGCGCCCATGTCTGGTTTACATTAATTGCGATACTCAAGGGATTACTGTACGAGTTTTTCCTCTGTAAACTTTTAAGAAATGCAACATCTGAAATTTCAATACATAGAAATAATATAAATGGAGAGGATTTAAATTTCTTAGCTGTTAAGAGCTTGTACCTGTGTTACCCAGAGCTTACCTGGTGACTGGACAGACATACAGCCGTAAAGTGGATGTTGACTGTTTAGCCAGCCTTGCCAGTCTAGGAGCCACTGTTCATAAGGTAATATACATTCTTAGATGATATCTTCTAGCAATCAAGCTGTGCATTGCAGGAGCAGTTCTGTTTAGGAGAATAATGATTGATAGAAATTTCCCCCAAAAAGTCTTATATTGTTTTAGGACACATTTTTATGGAAGCGTATTGCATACACTTAAAAAAAGCCCTGACTCTTTTTAAAATAATACAATTTTTGGGTTGTTAATTATTTTTAAAACTATGTTTTTCAAAATAATTTATTTTAGCGATGATGGTAAAAGAAAACTGGTCTGGGTATTTAATTTTTTCTTAAAGTGAATGCAATACCCTCTGTAGTGGTGTTTGTTATTTGGACAACTGTAAATTTGGTTTATTAGAGTGATTTATCTTTCCAAAGATTTGTACTGACATCCGCCTACTAGCCAACCTGAAGGAGATCGAAGAGCCTTTTGAGAAAGAACAGATTGGTAAAAGCCATTCACTAATGAATCAAATCACCCAAGATCACAGGCATCTAATTAAATCGCCAATGTTCCCACAGGTTCTAGTGCCATGCCTTACAAAAGGAACCCGATGCGTGCCGAGCGTTGCTGTAGTTTGGCCCGACATTTGGTGGCACTAATGGCTGACCCATTACAGACAGCATCTGTGCAGTGGTTGGAGCGCACACTGGATGATAGTGCAAATAGGTCAGCCTTACATCATTGACAGTCATTGACAACCATGGACGACCATTCTTGTGGCTCTTTTCATCCCTCTCCTATGAATTTAAATGGGTTTGTCATGAGTAAACATCCAGTCCACTTGAAGTGGAAGGATGACAGTGAATGAACCTTCTCCACTCTATTAGTTCAGATTGGGCGCCAACAAGTGATAATCTCATTTTCATTTTGTCACTTATGGCTGTCCTTTCTCATGTAGGAGGATCTCTCTGCCAGAGTCCTTCCTCACTGCTGACATCATCCTAAGCACTCTACAGAACATCACAGAGGGCTTGGTGGTCTACCCTAAAGTCATTGAAAGACACATTCGCCATGAGCTGCCCTTTATGGCAACGGAAAACATCATCATGGCCATGGTGAAGGCTGGAGGCAACAGACAGGTATGCCAATAAGATCACTTAGTGCGTATGGAAATATTGTTGGAAATAACACCTATGTGTTCTGCATCATCTTCTTAGGATTGCCATGAAAAGATACGCGTCTTGTCCCAAGAGGCTGCAGCTGTAGTTAAACAGGAGGGTGGTGATAATGACTTGCTTGCCAGAGTGCAGGGGGACCCTTATTTTGGGCCCATTTTAGGACAACTGGACGCCATACTTGATCCCAAGACATTTATTGGACGTGCTCCCCAGCAGGTTAATTGCAGATTTCACTATATTATTCATTAGCCTCCTGGTTTTATCAAGTCTGTACACTAAATATGTTTTATATATACTCTGTGTTCCTCTTCTAGGTGTCCAGATTCCTGTCAGAAGAGGTACGCCCTCTACTTGAGCCGTATAACGCCAAAATGGATGTCAAGATTGAACTTGAGCTTTAACGGAGCAACACATTTTGCAAGCGTCATCATCTTAATCAAGACAACACTGTAACTTCAGTAAGATTTTAACTAATTGCTTGATAATGACGGTAAGTTTTCTTTAAAGGCCCCATATAATCACTAATTTTAGACTAATTATAGAATCATTATTATTTTATAATTATTAAGCTCCTCCCTCAGAAAAAAATAGAGGCTCATATCGGCGATGTTTGGTCCAATTTTCTACACAACGTGTATAAAACATTCCCCGATGAAATGATTAAATTTCTTAGGGGATGAACACACTAAAATGCTGGCCCGCAGAGTAAAAAAATAAACAGAATAGGGCGGACACTCTGCAGTAGTACTTTAGTATTCATGACCAACAGTGAAATTGGATCAACACTTTTTTTACCCTGCTTTTTAGTTTATTTTGTGAGGACAATGAATAAGGGTTGTGGCTCAGCCAATTTCTATCCATCAAATTCAGTGAAGTACCATCCCATGTGATATGGGGCCTTTTAAAAAGACATAAATTCAGGGTTCTATCTTTACTTTTTAAGCCACCTAATTTATAACAGAATAGCAAACTCAGATTTGGTGACATTTTATGAGTACCGGATACAAAGACGATGAGCAGACAAAATCCTAAACAGATCATGATTGATGTGCACCGGCCTGCATTAAAAAAACAACAACTAATATTCATTGCAAAATGGTGGCGCCATTATGAAAACGCATCCATAACTGCCCGGAAAGAGTACTTGGCGTTTGTTAATGTCGAGCAATGAAATTATGAAAATTAGGAAATTATTGTGATGATTTTTTAAAAGTAAAACATAATTTATGCCAATCATGAGAAATATGCCATATACTGTAACTTCTGTTGTTTGTGAACTGGAACTAAATTCATTTAATTCTCCAAAGCAGGAGTCTGCAACCTGCTTCTTTTTGAAAGTTAACTCTTTTAGTGCAATTGACTATGCTCAAAGGTTAAAGTTGTATTCATGCAGATCTGTCAACAGGGGTGCTACAAACCTACAAAAAAAATACAAAGAGAAAGTCATTATTATTACGTGGCCCCCAAACTAATAGATAAATCAAATAATTTGGTCTTCTCTGTGGCAAATGTTAAATTTCAATTGACTTTTTTCAGGCTCTTTTGTATGGGCGACGCCCAAAACCGCTCTGTGTATTTGGTGATGCTGACCCCAACATTTTTCATAACATCAATTAGTAGTTGTGCTATGAAGCATTAAAATGATTTTAAATGATACCAGCCATTTTGAATCAGGATCTTGATTTACAATGATATATTGCTTTTTAAATAATATGAAAAATTTTGCGGAGCCCGCTGGATGAGTGGTTAGTGTGTCGGCCTCAACGTTCTGAGTCCAGGTCTGTCCTGGCTGTGGGGGGTTTGCATGTTCTGCCCTGATTTGCGGGGGGTTCACATACTGTTAAGTCTTTCCAACTTTCCCTTTAATGTATGAAATATGACCCTTCACCGATTATCCAAACTCCTTTATCGAATTGGCTATCATTTATGGTACTACATATCCAATCCATTATGACCCCATACAAAATAGTTCATCTAGCATTGGTACTGAAAAATAAGCATTCACGTGCAATCCTCCTAATTTAAATCATGTCTATTGCTGTCAATGGCAAATTAATTAGTCTTTTCATGTATTCGTTTTCCATTCCGCCTATTCTCGCAAGGGAAATGGGGGTGCCACAGCCTATCCCAGAATATCTACGGTAAAAGATGCTAACTGCACACTGGAAGGTCCTAACCCACGGGGGTTTAAACCCTCAATCTAACGACTGTAAGGCAGAGGTACGAACCTAACTTAACACTAGGCTGCCACAATTGTGTTTTAATAATGTGTTTTCTTAATGACCAAAATCAATTTAATGCAATACTACGCATTAACACATAGTGGCACTGTTTAACTGTTAGTGACGATGAACTGTTTTACCTCTTATATGTAGTAATATATTTGATTGATAATCAAGCAATTTATATCCAACAGTATTCTTCTTTAATAAGTTACTACCAATGAGCTTATATTTAGATATATAAACTCTTTCATTTTTTTTCCTTTTGAAAATTATACATGTTCTTTGGAATATGAAATCATGATTGGAGCATATAGTAAAAGAATACCAGGAAATGTCTGCCCTTGGTCTTCCACCCTTCCATCTGTCAGCTGGCTGGACAATAGATGAAGGGGATCGGCAGAGGAAAAATGTTTCCGTCTCACGTAATGAGAACAACTACCTACATAATCTACATAATAGAAATACATGCTTCAATTGGTAATTGATTTTCCCAGTGGTTTTCTTAAAATAATACAACAATGCTGTGCAATTTCAGTATCAACCAGTCAAGGTATTGTTTTAAGAAGATTTAGTGGGGGGAAAAACATTGCTCCCACAACCACACCTTAATCAACCACTGTTTATTTTGACACTATAACCAAATTCTATTTGTACTTTGTATTTACATGTTTTTTATTGCTTTATTTTGAAATTCACTCGGGGTCTACGCACAGGCCTGTCTTTAAAAAGAGAAAACTTGGCCCCTAGTGTGCCACTATATATCCTGAGAGCATTCTTTCACATACTCCTTGCTGCGTGATAACCAGAGGGGCTTTGATGAGTGGGCACCGCTTGGGATTCTATGGGAATTTCTCAAGCACTGTCAGTTGTCTGTATTCTGCTGCAGTCTGAGAACTGATTTTCCCCCTGCACAATTTATCAGTTTCCTTTTCAACATGATAGGAATTTGGTTTTAAAGTGCGACTATTGGAGACAATATAAATATTTCACAAAGAACCTAATTTCAGTGACCTGTATTTCACCTCTAATGACAATAGTAAAGAGGAAAAAAGTTTTCTCTATTGCTGAGGGCTGTTAAAATGACAAAATGTACTTAAATTATACAGCTACTCATACACAGGAATTCAGAGGGAGTTCACTTGTGCCAAAACACCCCCAATCCTGCTGTTTTCATTATTAAGAATAAAAGGTCCCTGATAAAGTAGAGAACCTCATAAAATCACCAGTAGTGTTGAGCAAAGTCTTGGAGGCCCCCTTGATGTAAATGTCAGCAAAAGGTCTGGTGGGCGAACTTGCTTTATTTGAAGCCTGGCTTGTTGCTTCTATCTTGTTTTTTTTTTGAAGGAAGTAGTGGTCTACCTGCCATTTTGCTTCCACTCTAAGGCTTTGTTCAAAGTGAAAGCACAAATCTGATTTTAGCCCAAACAGATGGAAAATGGCTGGTGCTTTTTTTTTTGTCTGAATAATCACAAAGCACAGAAATCTGAGACCAATCGAAATCACATATGAGAGGTAGTTCTATATCTGAAAAGAGCAAGATGCTTTTTAGTCTGAACAGCTGAAATGTGTTCGTTCCAATCCATCAAGAGGAAAACCTTTCACCAATCTGGTGTCCTACAAGTGGAATCAGTGGATTATAGTCGGGTGTTTCTCGTTTGCGCATTTTTGGTCACTTGCAAAAATAGTGTGACCAGTCAGCCTTAAAAAAAAATGGGCAAATATGATTTATATCAGACATGCCTGTAGTCTGAATGCAGCCTAAATTGTATTGTATCGATAACGATACTATTATCAGTACTGATAGGGCAATAAAATGATGTCATTGGTATTGGCAAGTCCTAAAATATGATATACCTTACAGTAGTTGCCTTGCCTGAAATGCCCATGCATGCCACTGTAAAAAAAATGACCGCTTATTGCCTTTCCCAAGATGATGATACGTACATATCCAAATTTCCTTCCATTCATCCATTACTAGTGGACATCCAATGCATCTGAACATAAGCTGGTAGCATTTGTTCATTTGCTGCCAGTGCCCCCAATCTAGGGTCATTCCTTGTTTTTTGTAAAGCAAGGTGTAAAAAGGAATTTGCCTTATTTCCCCTTACAAGCTTCTGTATCAGTGTAGTTTCGGTAAAAAAAAGACATTAATTCCCATCAAATTCATAGCCAATCAGAGACAAGCTATGGCGCACAGGCTCAGCGCAGTGCCTAAGGTTGTTACTCGCCCTTCAGTCCCGCGCTGTGTGTTTGATTCCAACCTAAAGGCGATGACTTTCACATTTTGCTATCACACATGGCCTCCCATGCGTTTTGCCCATAAGGTTGTATTGCAGTAATATAGTATATTGCCTAATACTACTGCCTAATTTATCAGGATCTAAAAACATGGTATCAATTCCAGACAAACTCTTATCTCACCTAACACCTGGATTCCGAAACAAGAGGAACGATGGTGGACTTTCTTCCAAGTCCACTTAGCCAACTCTGTTTCAGATCTCTCTCGTTACTTTCCTACACTGCAACCTGTCGTCTCTTATCACCGAAGAGCCAAATCCTGCACATTCCACCTGGAAAGACCACTTTAGTTGCAAGAAAGCTGCCTCTGCCAAATTTCCAAGGCTTAGAGAGGATGAGGAGGTCAGAGTTGGGAACATGATTAGGAGGTTGTGTTGTGGAGGAGGCGGTAGAGGAAGGGGCTTGTGGGGGGGCTTTTGGAATAAGGATTGAATTGTCCAGAAGTGAAAGCATTAGATGGAGGGCCGGATAGAGAGGCCTATAGAAGTAGCTGACATATTAAGCAAGTCTTAGGGTGATGATGGACTGAGCAGGGCTCAGACGAGAGAAAAGAAGAAGAGTGGGCATTAGTAGCTGTGATCTCACCCTACGGTCCTTTTGGCGGCGACTTTCAGAAAGATGGCCTTTTGCTGAAAAATGCCAAATGCATTGCATTCCATCAAGCCACACAAAGGGCCTCCCTCGTATAGGCTTCCTCGCCGCAATCAGACAAGGCATAATTATATAATTAGGCAGTAAGGGACTGTCAGATGTTATGTTATGAGACAATGAAGTCAGTTTGGCCTTTTAGATGTGCACTCGTGTGCAATTGTGTGTATATTGGGAGCTCCCTATGTGGCACTTATAGCTAACAGATTGTCATGATAGTTACTAACAGCTACAGGTTGACCTTTTAGCCTTTGGCGATAAGAGCCTGTATTGTAGTAGTGTAGATGCATGTGTGTTTGTTGGCTTTGTGAAAAGGTGGGGAGTTTACAAAGTGGGATTGTTTTTACTCTTAAACTTTTTAAACCTGGACCTTGAAGGCTCAGATTAAGTATTAATTAATATCTCATTAGAGTTAGGTTGGCTGAGTTAAAAAAAAATAGACATACTACGTTGTGTTTCGACCTTTGCCTGTAACTCCTGCGCCAAAGACTGTGTAAGAGATGGATTAATTAGCTTTAAGACGTGGACAGGAAGATTTAACAGCAAACATGTATGTGACTGGAGATCTCTATTTATCATTTGTCAAATAACTTATGAAAAGACAGAAGAATGTTTAGTTTTTTGATAAAAGCAATGTTTCAGTGCGCTCATATGAATCTGGTGTTCTAAGGGCAAGTTATCGTGTGATTGGGTAGCCTGGTATGCCAATCTTTGACTTTGTTTTAACCTTGTGAATTAGATTATACTGATATAATATGGTGTTGCCTGATGGTGTCGACGTTCATCCGCTTGACTTCGGTGTGGGCAAGCACAGGGCTTGATTCCCGCTGGTGATAGTAGGATTGTGAGAGCGAATGGTCATCTGTCTCTCTGTGTACTTTACAGCTGACTGACAACCAGTCTAGTGTGTTGTCTGTCTTTCGCCTAGGTCAATTGGGATAGGCTGCAACAACTGCCACAACCCTTATGAAGATGTGCTTCACGGTAGATGAATGAATGAATGGATGAATTATAAAATACATGCACTTGTGTGGTACTATAAGTCTTTTAGATGTTGGGAATATACTCAGGTTTACATGCCAACCTTACATGATGAATAGGCATTATAATAAAAACATGGTCGCATTAAAAATGGTCCTTGAAACCTGATATTTTTATTACTTTGACTATGTGATGTGTCTTGTCCCCCAAAGCTTGACACCATATTAATGTTTAATTCCTCAATTGTCTTCTCCAAGCTGTTTTTACAATCTAACTCACTCAAAATGGCATTCAGTACTTTGAAATCAATATGGCATCTTTTTTTTTCTCACAGGTACTGTAAATAAATGTCTAGCAATACTTATGTTTCAGTGCCATTGACAGGACTAGAGTATTTTTTTTTTCATCAACAAAAAAAAACTTCCTTGGAATTTCCCAAATATTAATAGGAAATGACTCAAAATGTACTGGAAATGCCAGGGGAAATACCCTAAAATGATCAGAAAGTGACCCATTAGTGCCCAGAACCAACAGAAAGTGACCCATTAGTGCCAAGAATCAACAAAAAGTGACCCATTAGTGCCTAGAACCAACAAAAAGTGACCCATTAGTGCCCAAAACCAACAAAAAGTAGCCCATTGGTGCCTAAAATCAATAGAAAGTGACCCATTAGTGCCCAGAACCAACAGAAAGTGACCCATTATTGCCTAGAACCAACAGAAAGAGACCCCCAAGTGTTTGGAACCAAAGGAAAGTGAGCTAAAGTCAGAAAGAAGTGACCTCAAAATACCCTAAACTCAACAGTAATGGCTTTAAAATGCATACACAAATGTGACCTTCAAATGTCCCAAAATGCACTTAGAATGACCCAACTATAACAGGGATTGATTGACCCATAAGTACCCGAAATTAATACGACCCAAAATAGACTGACATTTTCTGCTAATCTAATTTATTTACATCGGGAGGACTGGCTATGAATGCTCACCTTTATACAGACATTTGTCCTTTCCAGTCACATAGAAATGGACGTCTAAATTACACATTGATTAACACCTAGACATTTGATTTGTTTGCTTATATGCAGGATCACCAAACATAGTATGTGCCCCCTTGCCCTTAATGTGAAGGCAGGATTTAAGTTCCCAGACAAAAATGGAGAGATGGTGTCCCACCCGGTTGGCCAGCACCCAACAATCTCCCATCGCATCATGGCCTTGGCTCTGGGTGTGACTCCACTCAAATGGGACACTGCAGAATACTCCATTGTTGATGGTGTAAAGAAGGGGAGACAGAGGAATAGAGGTGGTGGGAGACTGGCGATTTTGCTGGGAGGGAAATAAGTTTTAACGAGCTTTTCAAAAAGTGAACGAACAATGAAGTGTGGCTGTCCCTCCCACTGCCAACTCACTGTGCGTGTATTCACTCATTCCCCAGATTTGTAGCTGTGGTTTTGTTTTTGTCGTTATCATTTACAGTCATTTTTCCAGTTAAAATAATTCTCAAGGCAATAAAAACAAAAAAACAAGAGTCCAATTCTCACTGCAAAATTATATTCAGACATTAGATGTATTTGAAATGGTGAAAAATGTCTATCTAAATAGAAATGGGTCCCATTACCAATGATTTCCATTTATACTTGTACTGTTTTTAGAGCCTGGCAACATGTTCTCAAGTTAGGTTTACACCCCCAAGAGATTTGGATTGCTTGGACTCCTTTCAGAAAGTGAAAATTGTTGGCAGGGCTGAGGTTTACTAGCACGGAACATTCATTGAAAATAAACTAAAGCTGCCTTTTGAAGTCGTGCCATATTTTTTTAAATTCATGCCAATTCAATTGGAATACTGTGTTCAATAATCTTTCACCAGAAATTTCCAAATAGCAAATGAGGCCAATAATGGATACTTTAATCTTTTTTTAATATGACGCACCTTCGCTGATGTGTCTTGTCTTAATCTGTTTTACAGCAATGAAGAAGATGGAAAGATTTGAAATAATGGACTGAAATCTTGATTGCGCAAATGATTGGAACATTAGTTTCCACTTTCCTAAAATGGCCAAATGAGTTAAGTAATGTGAATTGAGTTGAGAACATTGTATTGGTATTTTATTGTACATTTTATTTAACCCTAACCCTAATAGAAAATAATATATAAAATGGAGAGATTGTTGTCACTACTTAGAAAAGTACATGTTTATATTTATTCAATATGAGTTAAAAATGAGGCCCCTGATTGGTGATTCCACAATTTTAGTGCAGAAATGTATATTTAGCGATTAAAAGCTAAATTTCAACTCTAATGGCTACTACAAGGGTATAGCCTGCTGGAAAAAAAGGATTTATAAAGACAATGCAAACATTAGGATTAAGAAATACCATAAAAGAAACCTGAATTAAAAATGTATAAAAAACACATTTGGAATTAGGACCATCAAAAACAAAACAAAAAACACTAACAGTCAGTACACCACCCACTCCACAGAAAAATGCAATATTTGCAAATTCTAACATTCCTCAGGAAATGGGTATTTGATAAATAAAAAAGAAAAAGAAGAATACAGAACCATAAGGAAGATATCATGATTTATTGACATTAAAACACCATTTTTTACGAACTACATATTATATATACATACATATTGTTTTTTTATTTTAGTGTATTCGTATATACTTGCGTAATTAAGTACACATACTACCTATTCTACATAGTTTTTCATGCACAACCTGGGTAATGTTTATTTCTCTAGAGGACTTTTTATTCATATATATTTCTATATAAATAAATATATATCTTATTTCGAACATTATTACAACCACTGCACTAATATTGACGTGATGCCATAGTTTAGTCATGATACATTTAACAATTCATCAAATGTTCATCACAATGGATCACAGGTTATTCTGCAAGTCCTCTCCAAGTATGGGCTTGTTCATATGACTCTTGACGTCAAAGAAATTCCCTCCAAAACAGTAAGTAACTTTTTCCCCTGTCCTCACCTTGCTGGCCTGCATTTTCATATTTCATTGGTATTTCCGGATGTCTCCTACAAATGCAAAATACAGGCCATCAGAGTAATCATTATAATGTGGAACAATAATAACTGAGGGGAACCGAATGAATGCCTGGAGAGGCTTGTTGACCTTTTAGAGCTAAACTGGTCCTGGCTTCTGTCTGTAAGCTGCCGAGTCCATTGTGTTCTCAGACCTTATCATTGTGTTGCAGTTTCCTCTCCCTGCTGTGTGAGAACACGTGTGAGAGAGAGCGAATGATTTGATGCATGTACTAGTGTCCTGTCCTCTTGTCCATAACTATGAAGATGAATTGCAAATCTAGTTTTAGAGTTTAGCTCATACAGTCTGTGTGTTTATGTTTTTCAAAATTCTTACTATGCGTGTCAAAGTATAGAAGAATCAGTACTGAAATGTGGTATCTAGATACAGTATTTGACTGCTAAAGTATTGATAATTATTAATTCTCCTGATTGTTATGGAGAGGATTTTTGCGTTTTTCTTAACTAATTGGCTGCTGTCCTTGAGGGTGCTAAATGTGAGGGATGAAACTGAATGAATGAATGTTTCGCTCATTAAAAGATGAGTACATTTTTATTCATGATTGGATTTCTATTATCAATTTTAGGAAATGGGCAGCTCGGCAATTGAGTGGTTAGTACGTCGGCCTCACATTGGCGGACCTGGGTTCAAATCCAGGTCAGACCACTTGTGGGGAGTTTGCATGTTCTCACTGGGCTTAGATGGGTTTTCTCCCGGTACTCTAGTTTTCTCCCACATTCCAAAAACATGCATGGTAGCCTGATTGAACACTCTAAATTGCCCCTAGGTATGAGTGTGAGTGTGAATGGTTGTTTTTCTCCTTGTGCCCTGCAATTGGCTGGCCACCAATTCAGGGTGTCCCCTGCCTCTTTCCCAAAGTCAGCTGGGATAGGCTCAAGCACCCCCGTGCCACCAGTGAGGATAAACCAGTTCAGAAAATGAGATGAGATGAGATTTTAGGTAATATATAGAGCAGACTGGGTTGTCAAAAGTATGGAACACTATCAAAGTATCAATACTTAATTGTTGTATCAGGATACAGTATTTCACTGCAAAAAGTATTGATAATTAGTATTTATCTGTTTTTGCACTGGTCAGCAGAAATGTGTTGTTTTTGATATATTGGATTTTGCACAACTGATAATACTAATGGAGGGTAATTTAGCATTTTCCTTGTTAAGTCACTGGCATACACTGACGGCGGTAGATGCTCAATTAATTTGAAGTGGGAGTGTTGCCAGTTAATGAATTAATAAATGTTAATTCCCTGCCATCCACTTCAAATTGATTGGACTCTACTAGTGCTGAACTCGTTTAAGAAGCTTTGGTTACCTTTTAATTGCCATAATTGAAGGTCTATTGTCTATTTTATGAAATATGTATAGTCAATTGGGTTGTCAAAAGTATCAAATTATCGATGCTAAAATGTTGCTAAAATATCAATACTAATAGTTACTTGTTGTTTTTTTTGTCATGGGGTGAATTAGATTTAGTTCTACTCTTGATGGTATTTTTGCATGTTTATCTCATCAGCTACCATTGATCAAACTAGATGTCCAATCGATTTAAAGTGGGAGGTCGGCAGTGTGAACAAATGGGCGAGGCACAATTTTCCAATGATTTTGCGGGCAGTCCCGGGTCGTTTAAGGGACGCTAACTTCTAAAAGTCATCATTCTACTACGTACCCAGTGATTGGCTGGGGATGGGTCCAGCCCTCTTGTGTTGACCCCCATTTAATGAGGACAAAGATGAAATTAAATTAAAATGGGTGGATGGATTCCGACAATGCTGTTCATACATTAGATTTTGTATTCCCAATTTAGGAGAGATAATAGTTGAAACGCAAGCATGAAATGAACCGAAAACTTAAACAAATTGTTTGTTCCAAAATGAGTCATGTGTGAGTTTTGGGCCGTATTATGAATTAGAGAAATTATACTATCGTGTATACTTATTTGAACTGAAATTGATCTTTTTCTGTATTAGGCTCCAGCAAAAACCCCACAACCCTTTCGAGGATGCATGCTATGGAAGATGAATAAATGTAGTCAGTTAGCAATGAAGCTAATATGTATTAACTTCTGTCCTTAAAAGTTGAATCACAACTGTCCGGTAGCATAATATACCGTATTTTCACGACTATAAGGCGCACCGCATTATAAGCCACACCCTCAATGAATGACATTTTTTCCATACATAAAGTGCACTGTATTATAAGGCACACTGCCTATTTTGGAGAAAATTTAAGACTTTTAAGTGCGCCTTATAGTTGTGAAAATACGGTAATTGCTATTGACTTCCAGGTATGAAGCACTCACTATACAGTCACCTGTAGAGCCAGCCATTGTTGATGTTTTGGAATTTTTTGTATAAAATCTTGCAGTGGGGGAGAAGCTATATGATGGAAGATTTTGTAAGTAAGATGGCATCTGCATATTTAACAGTATTGTTTCAGTTCAGGCGTTTGTGTTTTTTTTTAATATCCGACAGTGGTGGTTTTTCGTTTTTGGTTTTCTGTTTTTTTCCATATATAAGGCGCACTGGATTATAAGGCGCACTGTCTATTTTGGAGAAAATTTAAGACTTAAGTGCGCCTTATAGTCGTGAAAATACGGTAGACGTAATTCCTTACAGGATATGAAAAAGACAGAAGTGAGTAAGTGAAAAAAAGTAGCTATTTTCTTCTTTAAATATCTGCCCTGACTAACTCTCATGACTGGTGTTGGAGGAACACGTCCTGTGATGTCACCGTCACCTTTGTTCTTGTAGACAATACACCCACACGGCTGGGCTTCCCCTGCCCTGACAACAGGGGGTGCTCTTGTGTCCTGGTGGTATTTGTGCCATGACTCATCACCTCCTTTCTCCCACGCAGGACACACACACACAGACATACACGTTTAAACAGTCATCCTGTCCGCCTTAGTGTGACACTCACATACATTCAGTACATTACTTGGTACAGACATGTATAGAAACAATGAGGACATGGGCTCCATGTTAGGATGTGGGGGAGGACTGTTGTCCTGGGCAACTGATATTCCAACACAGTGCCTCTGACCCTGGCACCGTAAAGCATGCTCCTTATTGAATCAATGGCTGTATTGATGCTCATGGAGAGAATGAGACAACAGAGAGAAATGAGAGAAGGGCAAGGAACAACTGTGTGTACGTATGTGTCTGTGCTGGTGTTGCGTGCATCTTTTACTTATTGCAATATCTCATCTCATTTTCTGAACTGCTTTATCCTCATTTGGGTCATATCTTTCATTGTCATATATAGACTTTTGGAAGAACTTAGTAAATATCAGCAGTTAATGTTATATAGTATAGTTAGTATTTTATCATTGTTTTCTTTGAAATATTTGTTGTAATTATATATACATATATATATTTAGGCCATATTAATGAGTTATTGGATCATCTAACTGTAATTATCTATGTACATGAACAACTACAGTGCACACACTCTTCAAGTCCTCATAATAAAATACATTTTCCGGTACTGTCCACTCACACAAATACATTTCCATGCTAACATCCTGACAGTAGATGAGGATAAACGTCTTGGTTTGACGGCCAGGATTTGTCGCTGATCTGGCGATGTCGGAACTGATAAGAGAAGAACTACAAAAAAAAATACTACTGTTGACCATCAAAGCTATCCTACCATTGTTCTTCTGTGCTCAGGAAGAAAGGTTTGTTGTTATTGTTGGATGAGGGAGAATGAGTTAAGAAGCAGGGCGAAGTGTGTGCGTCTATTCAAGGGTGGGTGGATAAGGACTTAGGTCTGTTTTGGTCTGAAATATGCATAGTGTGTAATAGTTATGTAGATTGTTCCAACATACATTACACGTGGTGACAGGAAGCTTTGGCTCTGTACCTGAGTCAGAGAGGAAGAGAGAGCTTGCCGTGCAGGAAAACACCTGGGAGCTAAAGGAGAACAAACAAATCTAGAGGAAGAAGAGGGAGAGGAGAGGCAGGATGGGGAGGGGATTGAGTGAGAATGAAGGCGAGGGAGAGCAGCTGCTGTTGAAGCCATTGCCAGAGTGCAGGAAAAAGGCCGGGGAAGAGAAAGTTCCGGTTTCCATGTCCGTGAAGCATCATTGTACTGTTTTGTGAGTCCACTGGATGCAAATCACATCTGTTTGAAGAAACTGGCATCTGTTTGCAGTATTTGGTTACAAGCTACCACTGCTTAAGTGGATTAAGGTCATTCATTATTATTACTATTACCTGGCCTCTTTTTCAGTTGTTTATTTAAATGAATAAAGTGGCGGGCCTGTACTTTTATTTAAAAAACATGTGAGATTTTACACCGTTTTTAAAATACATCTTCAGAGCACAACTCTATCTTGTCTGCTGACCTTCAAATTGTGTATTTTTTTTTGTCCAATCGGGCATCAGTGTCGCCGTGTGAATTTAAGTAATGACCTTGACATTTTATGTATGTAAAACAATCAGATGGCTGTCATTTAGGAAGGTTCACTTAGCTTAATGCTAACAAATAATGCAAATAGCACTACAAGGGTTAACAAATATCAATGGTGTTGCTGTATTGTAACCCAATTTAAAAGCAACATATATTTAAACACATAAAACAATGTACAATGAGAGATAACGACACTCAAAAACATACATATATTCTTTATCCTCTGCAAAAAATGACCTGGGAAAACTTCATCATATTGAAAAGTTCTGAGTGCCATATTAGGTGTGCACTTTAGAAGTAACAACAAAACAACACTTTTTAAATAACATGCGTTTACAATTTAACTAAATCTATTCCTATGAAAATGGTAAATAAATAATAAAGAAAATAATTGGCTGTATTGATATTATTACGGTTTACTGCTATTATTTAACATGCATCCTGCAAAGATATTTGTATCAAAACCACTATTTATTCATTATTTTTTATATACACCATGTGTGTGATCAAAAATAAGGAACCTCATTTTGTAATCAGCCCAAAGTTTTTGCCATATTTGCCGACTGGCCGATGTTTTTATGGAGGATAACTCTTACAAAGACATTATTGTTGCTGAGCACAAACACACCCAAAAAGTTTTTGCAAGTCATCTTCACAATGTCTCACTATTACACTGAGAAACAGGCAAACCCTCTCAAAGCAACACACATGGAAAGTCTGCTTTTGTAGTTGTCCAGACATCCTATCCTTGCCATGGTTCCCCACTCAGCTGCCATATTGCCTTCCCACTCTGTCTCAGCGCATGGCATTGTTTTCAGACACAATTTTCATTGTATGTACTGTAGGAGGGGGAAATCACTGCCGCAGTAGACGCCAAGCAGGCTCACACTCAACGACCTTCATCAGCAGTCAACCAGTGGCATCTTTATTGCTTACTCCCCCCTTCTCCTCCTCCATCTCACTCACGCCCATCTTTGCCCCAATAATGCCTTCTGGGAGGTAAAACTTGGATTTCCCCCTTTCCACTCTTGCTATCTCGTAAGCACATTTTGCTCACCCTCTCATTAGTAGAATCCCTCTCATTTCCTCTCCTCCCTACAAAACCATTACGGCATTCATTCTTTAACCTGTATGCCCATTTCAACTCATGTCAACTCAGGTTTTTTGATACTTTTACTCTTACATACTCTCACTTCATACAGAGAACTCATTGCACTTATTAGTGCAACACTTTCAATGCAAATAAATTGGACTTCAAGCACCATCAATGGTACGAAATTATTTTATTATTAAAACGTTTTTAGTGTGTTACATGAGGCCATACAAAGTGTAGTTCTGTTTTAATTCATTCATCCATTTGTTGTACTGCTTACAAGGGTTGCAGTGGGTGCTGGAGTCCTGTGGATGAGTGGTTAGCACATCGGCCTCAGTAGGGGACCTGGGTTCAAATCCAGCTCGTTCCAAATGTGTGAAGTTTGCATCTTCTCCTGAGGCCTGTGTGGGTTATCTCTGGATGCTCCAGGTTCCTCCCACATTCCAAAAACAAGCATGGTAGCCTGATTGAACATTCTAAATTGCCCCTAGGTATGATTGTGAGCATGAATGGGTGTTTGTCTCCTTGTGCCCTGTTGTCAGCTGACCACTGTTATGGGTCTCCCCCGTCTCGTAGGCATTGGTGTTGCCAACTCGAAGTCTGATTGGTTAAAGCAACAGTATTAACGGCGCTTATTTTATGCTGCAGCGCCTGAGGACAGATTGTGAAGGACCCTAGGTAGATTTCTGACCCTGGCAACAAATAATGGCTGAAATGTGATTGGTTAAATGCTTAAATATGAAAAGACACATCTGGAAGCAGTGCAACCAGGGGAAAAGCAATGAAAGGAATCTGACCGACAATTTGGAATTATTTAATAAGTATTCATGGTCAAAATATAATTAACATCAGTCTGTGTTTAAGGTATTTTTTTTAGGCCAGCAGAGAAGGCCTTGCAAAGGTGAAAATGAATAGTTAATTTGTGGGTATGGGTGTCTTTGGATTTGTTTTGAGATATAACTTGGTTATTATGTATGTGCATGTTTGTGCAGAGCTTGTGTAAATGCAGGTGTGCACGTTCTCGCTGCGTAGAAAAGTCTTCCAAGAATCTGCAGGGGAGGATTTGACAACTTTGTAATTTATGGCATGTGGAGGTGTTTCAACTTTCAGTTCACTCACAGCTGCACAGGAGAGTGCCAAAAAAAGCTCAAGGCAGTCACATTAATTTCTTTTGAAGTTACATTTCATAACTTTTTACTGGATCTTTATCATCTTTATTTCCATGTTGACAGAGCCAACAAAGTCTGTGGAACACAGAAGTGATAAAAAGTGATGGGTACGGATAAATATGACTTAAATAGTGGGCAAACAGGTGCTTAATATTGAGGCACTACACCATTAGGATGAATTACTAATCGCAATATTTCCTTCTACAGTGATAGGAGGCAAATAAAAGGAAAAAAGTACATGCTCTACGAATAACTTTAAATATTTTAGATGCCCCGTTATTCCCACTGTAAGCATTAGAGGTATACAGGTGTGATATAGTATACGGAGTTGAAGAAAGTAAACCATCTTATCCATATATAACTTTTGCTTGACACTTGACATTGGAAAATATACTGTCCCATTTATCCCCCAACAGCAAATACAAACAAAGTTGAGTATAAATAGAATGGGAATAGAAAACAGACTTTAACATGCAACCAAGCTGTGACTCAGATGTACAGTATTTGTTGATCAAAAATAACTAGCTTAGCCAGAGTGGCACCATGAAGCAATCAAAGCCAAACCCTAAATTTAGTTGAGATAGTGTGCTTCTGTCTGGGTAGTATATAACCATCTTTCTACTCTTCTAGCAGTTTCCTCCCCTCTGATACTAAACTCAGTTTAGATGTTCTATTCAAAACACCTACTGTATATGTGAGGCAATCTGTCCAGTCTACCTAACAGCTCATGTATTCTATTTTTAATTTATCTGAAACTGTTGGCATTTCAATCTTTCTTTCTTTTCTTCCTTTAAAAATTTCTTTAGAAAATATAGGCAGTTGTAGTTGAATTATAAAAGCTTATAATAAGCATTAAACATGAATGATTTCAGGGAAAGTGGTCATTACACTGGGCATATTAAATAGTAGGCACCCAATATGTTCGACCCTTTAATAAGCAACTTATCGTGGGGGTGCTGGAGCCTATTCCAGCTAACTGTGTGCAGTAAGTGGGGGACACCCTGTCACTCCAGCCTGTTGGTTGCCAGGCAATCGCAGGGCCAACGGAGAAAAACAACTATTCACTCTGAAACTCATGCCTAGAGGCAATTTAGAGTTTTCAACCAGCCTACCATGAATGCTTTTGAATGTGATAGGAAGCTGGAGCAACCTGGAGAGGGAGTGGTTAGGACGTTGGCCTCACAGCTCTTGGGTCCTGGGTTCAATTCCAGGTTTTTCCACCTGTTTGGAGTTTGAATGTTCTCCCCGGGCCTGCGTGGGTTTTCTACGGGTACTCCGGTTTCCTCCCACATTCCAAAATCATGCATGGTAGGCTGATTGGACACTCTAAATTGCCTCTAGGTATGAGTGTGAGCATGAATGGTTGTTTGTCTCCTTATGTCCTGCAGTTGGCTAGCCACTGATTTGGGTCTCCCCCATCTCTGCTGGGTGAGGCTTCAGCACCCCCCGTGACCCTAATGAGGAGAAAGCAGTTCAGAAAATTAATGAAAGTAGCTCAACTAAAATAGCACAGAACAATAGAACATATTTTTAAAAAAAAACAACAACAACGTGATGATTCCTAAGATCAAAAATGCGTACAAACACGTCTATAGTATACAATGTGAAATACTGGCTAATGAGATAACGTTGATTTTTAGGGCGAACCACATTCCAGTCGGCAGCATAAGAAACATTCACAGTATTTATTGGAATGGATTCATACTCTATAACCCGAGACGGCAAGTCATTTCAAACCCGCTGAGTGTATTCTGCATTGTAATCACTGTGTAAATGGGGCTAATAAATTAAAGTCATGAATGGAGGGGGAATTTACAAAGTCACTCAAGTGTCCACATGCCTCCAGTATTTGTTCTCAGTTGTGTGTCCCAACTTGTCAAGTAGAATCAAATAAGGATACTGTAAATGTACTCACTACAAATCAGCTTTAGCCACTTCAGTGAAATATGTACTATGAGTATATGTTGGGGTGGTGTTTGCATTTTTTAAGCAAAATCTAGGGCTTTTGGGACATACTGTTACTAGGTTTGCGACCATGCCCACGAAGAATTGGGATATTACGTTCATGCTGAGAGTTTACACAGTCAAACAGGCATTACAGGTGTAGTATTTATAAATATTGAGCTAAAAATGTTTCTGTCTTGGCAAAGCCTCCTCCCTGTTATTCCTGTTTACAATGTTGCTTCCTGATAACGTTGTCCTTAGTGTGACATGACCATCATCTGGTATTCCTCTCAAAATATTCTCTCCCAATTACTCATGATAGTTGTACCTATACTACATCCAAAGTTTTACTTTGTTTAATAAATATACAGATTGACTGATTTGTCAGCTTATCCCCTTAGGGGTCATCAAAACGAAACAATCAATCCGCATGATAGATTTGGCACAAGTTTTACACCGGATGACCTTCCTGACACAACCCACACAAAACGGAATCAAATCCGGGCCACCACAACAGCAGTGGGTTGCTCAGATCACGGACATACTATTTTAATACATATTCAAAGTACAACGCAAGAAATACAACCTGTAAATCACAGTTTTAATTTTTTTTTATTTCTTTGTTTTTATTTTTTAACCCATTAGTTTTAATTGAGGCCATTGACATGATAAAGATGGAGCAGAAATCCAATGTACAGATAGTTGCTGTTTTATGTTTTTAATTGTTACCGAAACAAACGAGGAGACTGTAAAAATAATATCTGTAGGCAGCTACTGGGTGTATGTATGTGGGTGTATGTATATGTATAAGTTTATGTATACGTATCTGTATATGTATATGCATACGTATATGTATACGTATATGTATACGTATATGTATACGTATATGTATACGTATATGTATACGTATATGTATACGTATATGTATACGTATACGTATACGTATACGTATATGTATACGTATACGTATACGTATACGTATACGTATACGTATACGTATACGTATACGTATACGTATACGTATACGTGTACGTATACGTGTACGTATACGTATATGTATACGTATATGTATACGTATATGTATACGTATATGTATACGTATATGTATACGTATATGCATACGTATATGCATACGTATATGCATACGTATATGCATACGTATATGCATACGTATATGCATATGTATATGCATACGTATATGCATACGTATATGCATACGTATATGCATACGTATATGCATACGTATATGCATACGTATATGCATACGTATATGCATACGTATATGTATATGTATACATATACATATGGTACAACTATTAAAGATGAACAACAAGTTATTTCTATTACTTTTGTCTTAAGTGTATGTATATACATGTATACCTATACATATACGACAAAAGAAATAGAAATAGCTTGTTGTTCCTCTTTAATAGTTGTACCATAATAGAGCATTGTAAATTGATTTCTTTACACATATATCAGTAATTTTTGTAGTATTGCCATTATGCAAGATAATGGGTATCGTGAGCCATATATTGCAAATTTATTGAAAGGTACCCAGAGATTCCCACGGCCGTTTTTCCCAGTCATCTATTCTTTATCCTTGTCAAGGTCAGTCATATAAACTGTACAGTACAGATGTTCAAGTACAGTATATCCGACTATCCCCAGGTGGCCAAGGGGGGCAGCAATACATTAACCATATAGATAATGTAAAATGTGAGAATATAGAATTATTTTTTAAAAGATATACTTTATTACAAAATCTATTTAGTTGTTTTTGTTTTTTGGGGGAAGCTGGAATAAGTTATGGCATTTTTGCATTCATTTAAATGAAAAAAAAGCAATTAGAAGAGCATTATAACCCCATATCACAACTAATCTATTCAACCTTGTTAATTTGCTTTCTCTGTTAGATAAAACTATATAGATGAATACTCACGGCTTTTGCCTCAACATATATTTTTCCATTGCAAACGCCACATTGCATTCCTTCCTACTATTTTTTTATTTGTCCCTTTTGAATTGTATTTCTTCACTTGACATCCCTATGAACACCTTGGTATCCCTTCTTTCCGTTTCTGAATGTCGCTCTCGAGAGAGCATTCCAATAATTCCTCACCGTCAGTCTCTCACGGTCTCGTTTGGACTCATCTGTTAGCCAATGTTGACAGATCCCATGCATCGGTTCTCTGTCACATGATTTTCTATTTCCAGTTTGCTTCACTAGATTAGGACTATGGTCAATATTCATGAATAATAATTTTCTTATATCTACACTACACTACACCGTAGGGAACAATTAATTGAGCTTTTCATGTATTAAAACTAGTGTTGCACTGATACGAATTTTTGGATCCTGTACAGATTCTGACACCTGGCTGAATGTGATTGGCTGAGTACCCATACTGTTTAAATATAAAAAGGAAATTAGAAACTAGGCCACATTTTTTACTCCAGAATTGTGCTCAGGTTAACCCATTGGCTGCCATTGACAGCAATAGATATCTACGGCAAAAGATTGGATCATTTTAGGGAGGCTAACTTAAGGTGCAGTGCAGATCTGGCAACTATCTTGTGTACGATGACGACTAGTTAGAAATTAGATCTCGAAAAGTACATATTTCGCAGTAAATATGTTTTTCAAAATCTATTCTGCATTATTACATGGCATGATTCTCGTATTGAGATCCGTCTGAATTTATCCTTAAAAGTATGTTTTTGATCAATATAAATAGTACTTTCACTTCCATTTGCGCCCACTAGTCATTCAATGTCAAACAACGTGACCTGAGATATAGTAATCATGCTTGGACGCACAAGGACGTTGTTTCCCAGCTCAAGTCCCATATTTAATGTAAACTAACTATTGCATTTGCTCCTAAAGTGAAAAGTAATTCCTAGGCCAAAACTACTTCACGTGAATAAGTTTTTTTGCCTTTTTTTTTTTATCCTGAGGTGACTAGTATACACTAATCGCCTTAAAGCATAGTATCGGGATTAATCAGAATCGAATCATGACCTTTGTATTGTGACAGAAATTGTATCGCCAGATATGACACAGCACACACTTATTGTGCAGCATCACCTGTATTCATCACCATTATTTTCTTTTGATCTCTTCTCGGATTAAGAAAGTTTAGTGCTGGTGAGAGAATTTGAGCGTGGCTACAGGATGCCAGGTAACGACTTCCCATTCGATCATTTGGTCAATCCTAAATGAGACACTATTTCTAATCCAGCTCACATCCATGAGCAGCGATTTGCACACAAACAGATGATCATGGACCAACACATACACATTAACACACTTAACCCATAATCTTTTGTACAATACAAATACAGTAGATTTCTGTTTTTCATCTGTAACATCTGACCGAGGAGAAGGAACTCTGCTCTGTCCAATTAACTACTGAATCCTCGCTGTCATCACTGGGGGGAAAAAAACACATGAAATCAAATGCCATCATTGTTCAATTGACGATTGCTTCACGGAGCGGTGACCTTCTCCGGATCCTCTGAGAGCTCTTAAATATTTGGGCGAGTGCTGTCATTTTTCACTCACTCGCTAAACATAGAAGATCTTCTGTCCTCAACCCTTGGCAAAAATGATTGTCAGCATGGGACAGTGTGTGTGTTAGCCAATATGCAAGGGTTGGTGGGCTGGGGGTCTGTGGGCAGCCAGATGATCTTCCTGTGCAGTTTCATTCATTCTTTGTCTGAACACATTCATGTACATACAGTCCATCGTGTACAGTAGATTAAGTTCAGCATATACATAGAATTAAGGATGATGTGTGAATTAGATTCTGTTTACTAAGGTAGGATTCAAATCTAAAATCCTATATGATGTTTAAGTTCATCATTAATCAAAAATATATCACAGGACTGAAGTTTTGTTGATATCTGGATAAACTATATATATATATATATATATATATATATATATATATATATATATATATATATATATATATATATATATATATATATATATATATATATATATATATATATATATATATATATATATATATATATATATATATATATATATATATATATATATATATATATATATATATATATATATATATATATATATATATATATATATATATATATATATATATATATTTTTTTTTTTTACTCAATGTGACAGAAAGTTCCATTAGAGTACCATCAAACAAAGTTTATTGGCATCATTCATGAACATATTTTAATTAAGAACAAACAACTCAATAGTTTATCTGATGTAATTTTGAAAGGTGTACAACCATTAACTAAGATAATTACAAATAACTGGTGCAAAGGAGTTTAAAAATGGTGACTGAATTCTTTTTTAAACTATACCCAAGACTTTCTTCATCCAAGTAATTATCTGACTCACTTTGCTTGAAAAAATGTCTTGGTTGTTTTCCCTACAGTACCATGGGATTTGCTCAAAACCTAAAGGTTAAGACTTGGACTTCCTTCCTTACGAGTTGCACATATGTGACTTACTCCAACTTCTGGTATTTAGCATGGTTGCCGGTTACCTCACATTAAAAAGGCTCCGGGATCACTTTTGTCTTCCTACTATAGTTCGTAAACATCTATGGCAAAATGACCATTTTACTTATATGAATACTATTCTTTTAAAAACGTTTGTTTACCAAGTTTATGCATAAGTTTTCTTGTAAATTTTGGTATTATTCTATGGGTGGCTTTGGTCCTAGCTTATAGAAGTACTGTATGGCTCAGTGTAAATTTAGCTCTATAGCTCATTTTGTTTCCCCTGTTGGCTCAAGTTAGATAAACAATGGCATCCTATTATTCAGCTGAACATGATTTGACTTGAAGAAAATTTGGTGTTCACCATTTAAGGAAGTCTAATGATAATAATTTTTTTCAGAAATTTTGTTCTATACCACTATGAAAATGTCTGCAGTTCTATTTGTGGTACAAGTAGCTTGGCTGATATCAAATTGCAGAGTGAACATCATTGTTTGCAAAATGTTCCCCAAACACAAGTGACCATCAAAAGGTCGTGACTCCTAGAATAACTCCTGTGATATTTACAGTCAACCTCATGTTCCTGATAACTTGGCTGCTGCTTGTTCTGAGGTAATAAGAGAAGTCAGTATACTATATCCACCAATAGAAATTTTATCAAATGCCTATTATGCAACAGACTGAAAGCTGGATTTTATGTGAATTTAGGCTTTGCTCAAGACACATTGGAAATACAGAATCTCCCCAGCCTTTCCGTGTGAATTCAGCCTGTTCTACCTTCATTAAGTCATTCAATTGAATAAGAATTGCAAACACTTTTCTAATGGGGCAGAATTGCGAGTGGCATCTGAGTAAACATACACACAAACACACCCATAAACACACAACTTAACAGTTTAAAATTATGTTACGCACACTCACAATCAAGAAATCCAGAAAAAAACAACATGAAGAGCGAGGGTTGAAGGCTCATGAATCAGAAACTTTCAAATTTAAATTCACTGCAGAATTAAGATTGGATGCCACATGATTGGACATCTGTCATAGTCAACGTCACTGAGATGTAAATGTAGGGACTTTCTCCGGCCGGGTCTTTCCATATTTCATAAACATGCACGTTAGCTTAATTGACTGAGATAGTCTCCAGCTCACCCCTGACCCTGAACAGGATAAGTGGTAGAAAATGAATGGGCGGATTCTTCAAAATCTTGCCAAGTATCAAGATGATAATCAGCATTCAATGAGGAAATAAAATCTGCAACAAATACCAGCCTGTTAACAATGGCAGTCCCCAAAGAGCTTAGCATGCATGTATGCTAGTCCTAAATTTCGTATAACCTCAGTTCTAATCTGCTTTAGCGGTTCCTGCATGAGACAGGGTTAGGCTGAGCATTATATCAAAAAATATCAATTATATGTTGGGTCTAATTTATTAGCTGATTCAGGCAAACCTGCTAGGAGGCGAGGGACACCCTGTTCTAAAATCACGGTACTCGGACGATTCACCGAAATACTTTTCACTGACGGATGTTTGGCCAAAGAACAATTCGCCAAACTGACCGTTCGCCAAACAGACGTTTCGTCAAAATGGGATAGCGCGCGAATCCCATTTTGGTGAAACGTTTGTTCGGCGAACTGTCCGTTGGCCAAACGTCTGTCGACGAAACGTCTTTCAGCGAATCGTGCGAGTACCGTATTTTTGGAATGTGCAGGTAACTGGAGTACTTGGAGGAACCCATGCAGGCCCAGCGAGAACATGCAAACTCCGAACAGGTGGACTGACCTGGATTTGGACCCAGGACACCAGAGCTGTAAGGCCGACACTAACCACTCATCCGCCGAGCCGCTTTATTGATTTCAGTCAGTGTAAATGTTATGGCTTTAAGATGGATCAATTTTGACTGGAGCTTTTCAGAGAACTATCACTTGTCATCCCTATAAAGTGACATCTGAAGTGCATTTGAAGTTATTCTCAATCTTCACAGGCCAAGTGTCTTGGGGCAAGAATGTTTTGAACGTTCTTGAGGCACACAACCAGGAATTCCCCAGCTCCAAATTTTAAACTCTGAAACAAAATGTTATTGCTGTGTTTAATCAATTTCCTCAACCTTTGGCTGTGGTTGAACATGACTCAACTGTCGAATGACAATTGAATAGGAAGTCTTATTTTAGTTTCCAAGGTCACATTACCTCTCAACTTAGTAGTACTTTAAGGTTTGTCTTACTTCCTAATCTGCATTATACATTAAATAGACTACAGTGATTTATTTGCAAATGTAATGTGCATGAATCAACTTCTGTAGTGGATAGAGTGATTTCTATTCTATATGAAATACAGAGACAAGTGATTGGTAGTCCTGCTGAAACCCAATAAACCCTCAGTTGTTGCCTTCGCTGATTAATGATGAAGTTGTGTCATGAATCATAATTAGACAACCTCCTTGTGCTACATTCAATATTACCTTTGAAGGAGAGGTTTAAAAAATATTAGGAATACCATAAGACTTCTCTTGTAAGGCCGGGCGTACGACTTATATACGTTTTTTTTCATGGAGATTTTTTTAGGCTATAGTGTTCTGAAAAACTAAAAAGCAGGAGCCTATTTAGCCTGTTGTTCTCTATTTTACTAGTGTTTCTTTAACATATACCTGTTCTTGGTTTATGATAAATTGAAATATTCCCCTCCCAAAAATATAACTTATACCTCAGTGCAATTTATAATATAATTTTTTTCCATGTGCTTTTTTAAACTGGTGAGACTTATAGTCAAAAAATACACTAAGACATCATTCAAAATGTTCAATAGTTATTAGATTTACGCAGAAATGCTATACAACAGGAGTGGCAACTCAAAGAGCAAAAGTTTGAAACTCTAAGGATCAGAGAGCCACCCCTTGCGACAGAATTAGCATAAAAAATAATAAAAAATATTTTTTAAATATAATTTATTTATTTTTAATTGGCCATGATGAATTGGAGTGTTTCGAGAGAGAATAAAAATAAGAGAAACATGAAACTAGGCAAAGAGCCGGAGTATATACCAAATATGAGAAGCAAAGAGCAGTATTCATTTTGGCCAAGAGCAGCATGCAGCTCTCGAGCCGCATGTTTTCCACCCATGCTCTACAACAATAGAAACAATAGAAAATGACTCAGTGTCAATATGTTCAAAACTTCCCCTGACCAGATAGTTTTCATACACTTAAACAAATAAATAAGTACATTTACTTTACTTCTTAGTCCCTACTACTTATACTGTTTGCTTTTTGAAGTTATTCACCTATGCAAATATTAGATCTTGTTCCACTTGATCACTAGAACCTATTGTCACTTTTAATTACACATACATTCCTTCACATCACATTGCCAAAAAAAGACAATGTAAGTCTAAAGGATTCAGTGGAATATCATGATCATGATTTAGGGAAATATTGGAGCAAGTATTTAGTGTTTCTTTTGTGCTATTATGCAGATGATGAGGCATTCCCGAGACAGGGGGCGGGAGAGTATAGCGTTAAGGAGACCAACAGTAGAATCTTGGAAGTGTGCTTTAGCCCTCACACTGCCACCTCTTCTACTGCCTCATCAGGCCTATCTTCGCACACGATTTAGAAAAGGAAGAAAAGTCCCAAAGGACTGCCACCTGCAAGCAGTGGACTTCTTATGGATCAAAGTTAAAGAATAACAAGACTTTTCGGGGAGAAACCATTGGAGCACTTTCAATGTCTGTCTGAATCAATACTTTTCAAAGATTTGATCACATTGGATCGTTGCGGTGGTTTGAAGCTTTTTTTTTAATTTTATCTTGGGAATAACGCTGCTTCGCATCAGTCCGACGCACCGAGCAAACTCGATCTGATCTTCTAATGCGGATTAAAAATCCTATTTTCGGACAAAAAAAGCAACCGCTGATTTGTCTTCCTCCAACTTTTTTTTCATCTTCTGGATAGCTGCAAATCAGAGTGCGACGACCACCAGGGCTCAATCCATCGTAGGGGGCGAGAGAGCCACTGTCTCCACCGGGAGAGCCGGCGCTCAAGCCGCGCGCACCCTGCCGGCCGAGGACCGCGGGCCACCGGAGCCTCCATAAATGCTCGGTCCGTCGCAGAGGCTCCAGGCTGGGCAGCAAGATGAGCTCCACCGTGCTGCTGCTTCTGGCGTTGCTGGCAACGTGCGTGCGACTCGGCGCGTCCGAGGTGAGTGCCCCCCGCAGTTCCATCAACTTTTACACGCGTTTGTGGGACACCCCATATGACAAAAAAAACCCTACACTTGTCAGTAGTGATGGTGATAGTGCGAAAATGTTGCACAATTTGACCTCAGAGGTGTTCTATAATTCTTTGCCTGCCATTGACGTTCCCACACGTCCAATTATTTTAAACTGGGAGGAGTGGTTGCTCATCTTTCACTGCCATTTACGGCACTGGATCTCCAAACCAAAAGTGGATGATGGTCCAGAGACACTGGGAATGTATTTTAGGGAGTCATTGTGGTCACTCTGGTCTGTTTGGTGGAATATTTGTATTTGTGTGCTAATTATCTGATTGGCTGCCAGTGATAACAATAGAGGTCCAATTAATTAGACAATGGGATAATTGGCAGTGATTGTTTTTCTTTTAGCACCATTGATGAGGAGGCTAGGCATTCAATCCACTTTGATTGGGAATGGCAAATGAACAAATGTTAAGTATGACGCGACAATTAAATTTCTCAACCATAATGTGTGGATCACAATTACACATCAATGTCACATTCCGTTAATTAGATATCACATTTGTTTTTTAGACCTCTCCAGTCTAATCCGCCTCCCTTGCACCTCCCAGTCAAATTGAATTAGACGTCTATTGCTGTCAATGGCCTCTAATGAGTTAAAAGATTGTGTTTTGTTTGATTATCAGCCGCTTTGAAGACAGGTCTGTTTAGAGGAAATAGGGTTCTATGAAGAAAACGTTGAAACTGTATTCCTTTTGGGACAATGTGGTCAATGAGGTGAACACCACTATTTGCTTGTCATGTACGTATATAGTATCTTGCGGTTGTGGTATTTATTTGATAATATGTCTGTAAAAAAGCTACGAATGACTTGAACCTTTATCGAACTCGAAAGGAGTAAGAATAAGTACATTTATATGGACACAGCATGTTTTTGTATATTTTGCATGTGGATTTAAAAAAAAAGATTGGTTAGAATGGCCTGGCGTGAGTGATAAGTGTGTTGGCTTCACAGTTCCGGGGTCCTGGGTTCAAAACCAGGTTGGTCGTCCTGTGTGGGGTTCACGTGTTGTCCTCAGACTTGCATAGGTTTTCCCCCCCTTTACTCCGGTTTTCTCCCAAATTCCAAAGACATGCCAGGTAGGTTGATTGGTTACTCAAAATTGCTCATAGGTAGTATCAGTGTGAGCGTTAATGGTTGTCCACCTCCTTGTGCCCTGTGTGTGATTGGCTGGATACCAATTTAGGATGTCCCCTGTCTCGTGCCCGAAGATGGCTAGGATAGGCTCCAGCACCCCCATGACCCGTGTGAGGATAAGCAGTTCAGAAAATGAATAAATGAACGAATGAATCATGGGTTAGACATAAAGTGGCACATTTTTTGCCAACCTCAATCAGTAATGGATCGGATATCTAGAAAACAAAATGATATAAAAGCAGGTGTTTTGGCATGTATTGGTTGTGAAGTTTTCTTTAAAAAAAATATGGTTGCCTGGCGGATGAGTAGTTAGCGCTTCAGCCTCACAGCTCTGGGATCCTGGGTTTGAATCCAGGTCGGTCCACCTGTGTGGAGTTTGCATGTTCTCCTTGGGCCTGCGTGGGTTTTCTCTGGGTACTCTGGTTTCCTCCCACATTCCAAAAAACATGCACACTGAATTTGCACTATGTTTTTAATTTTCGATTGTCAGTTGCATAGCGGAGTTCAAAATAAGCATTATCAATGCAATAAGCAGTGAGAGTTTATTAAATGAATCGGCTGCCATTGTTGATAATAGATTTCCAATCATTGAGTTCTTTTCATCCTTCTGCTGTGAATTCACATTAGTTCATCATTGATTGTTAGTTCAAATGAATTGGACATCTAACACTATCTTATCTTGCACTGCCATGTTGCATCCAGTAATTAAACGCTTAAAACTATAAATATAGCTATTATTGTGATTACTGCATTGTCATCCTCTAAACTAATTGTTTGATGTGGAGGTTGTTTCTTTAAAAAGGGTAAGAGTGCTTCCGAGGTGAGCTTGGTATTCGTGCTATTAAGGGTCTATAAGAAGGACTGCCCAGGGGCAGGCACGTGCACGTACATCGTCCTCTGCAGCTTGTGAACGTAGCACATGGTGTGCTGCTGAAACTCCAGATGTAAAACTACCTTTTAAATCAGTAAGCTGGGTCACTCTCTCACTTACACACACTTCATTATAAAATAAACATGTCTTAAAATGATACCTTGGGACTTATGAGATACATTCTTTAGTCAAAAGAATCAATCAGTAGAAACATACATATAGATTAAATAGAAAGGCTTAGTTTGGCATAAAGAGGATATTATCAGACGAATAAGTTTTGGTTTAAGCGTACAATCATTCATTCATTTTGAACCGCTTTATCCTCACTAGAGTTGCAGGGGGTGCTGGAGCCTATCCTAGCTGACTTCAGGCCAGAGGCGAGGGACACCCTGGATGGGTGGCTAGCCAATTGCAGGGCACGAGGAGATAGATGCATGTTTTTGGAATGTGGGAGGAAAACGGAGTACCCGAAAAAAAACCCACGCGGGCCCGGTTAGAACATGCAAACTCCACACCGGTGGACCGACCTGGATTTGAACCCAGGAGCCCAGAGCCGCGAGGCCGACGTGCAAACCACTCAAGTCGCGTGGCCGCCTGTACAATGGTGACAGGAACTAAAACATTTTTGTGCGCCCTAATTCTATGTAAAAAACATTCATTTATTTTCAGAACTGCTTAGATTTAAAAGGGTTGAGTGGGGTGCTGGAGCCTGTCCCAGCTAACTACGGGCAACAGGCAGGGAATACCTCGCACCCACACTCATACCTAGGGTCAATTTTGAGTCTTCAAACAGTTTACACAGCATGTTTTTGGGATGTGGGAGGAAACTTGGAGTACCTGAAGAAAACCTACGTAAGCCTGGGGAGAACATACAATCACCACACAGTGAGGACCGACCTGGGATCAAACCCTCAACCCCAGAACTGTGAGACTGACGTGCTAATCAATCGGCCACTGGGCCCCCTGTACAAATAATATCAATTGGAAATAATTCAGGAGATACACATTGAAATTGACAATGAATTTTTTTTGCCATTTGAAATGAATGAGGATTTTTTTCTTATTGGTGAAATTGAAAAAAGAAACAGTTGTGTGAGATTTTGCAATGTTTCAAAGTCGGAATGGTTAAAGTGCATGTGCTGTGTGTCTTAACTAAAAAGTGCTAAGGAAAAAAATGCCTATTATATGTAAGGAGATTTACCTTGTAAAAAAATACCTATAGTTCGAAGTCTTCAGGGCTAAAAGGATGAATCTGTATATAGCACGCAAGAACAAATAGCTCAATTAATTGTGTTCTTCAAGAGTGCATGATGTAAAGGTTCATCCCACTCTATGATGGATGACTTGCAACCTCTACAATCGCACCATTTTATGGCTTCTGTAGGCACATTTAATTTAAAACTCCATTTTGACAGGGATGCTCATGGGTGAAAGTTAAAAGGACTTTGATGTATACAAGGGGGAATTCCCAGAGTTGAACTTTGAAAGTGGGAATAAGGCATACATGCAAACTTCAAACATTCCTATTATCATAAAATGGCTTTGAGCCACACTGCCAGTGGCTCAAAGTCTTTGAATTCTGAATTTAATGTTATGGGATTTTTATTTTTCCACCTCAGTCCAATCTTTCGGCAGTTTGCAAATTCGGAAAGTTAAAAATGAAAAAGATTTCTCAACAAAAAATAACAAATTCATTTCCAAAACCATTTACATTTTTAGATTTCAAAATATATATTCCGTTTTTTTTTTCAAATCGAAATCAAGGTGCACAAAGCTGCTGTTTGTTTTTGCATTAATATTTAACAAACATCCACATTTATTATTAACGGCATAATCCAATCCTAATGTGAAAAATTTGAGCAAATATTATCGTGTCGAGTGTCAACAAAAAAGCTACAAAATCTACATGAAGTGAGCAATAAACAAGAAGAGATGTGAAACACTCAAGTCAACAAGAAATGATCAAATATGTAAAGGAAATACCATATTTTTCGCACTACAAGCCGCACCTGAATATAAGTCGCACCACCCAAATAATGCATAATGAAAGGGGGAAAATTATAAGTCCCACTGGTGTATAAATTGTATTTTTGAGGGCCAGTTTTTCAATTTATCATAAAAAAAACAAACATTGTATGTTTAAGTAATGGTAAAATAGGTGAAAACAGACAAAAAGACACCTGATAATGTAATATATAAAGAGTTATTTGGATAACTATAGACAAAAAAAATCACATTTCATGCTGTAGGTAAAAAAAGACACACCTGAGTATAACCAAATTATGAAAAATGTGATTTATATTCTAGAAAACACTGTAATCTGTAGGTAGCCTAAAATTAGGATTGAAGTAAGACAAAATTAACTAATTACCACCACTAAGAAAAAAGACAATATCATCTTTATGTCCTAAAATGAATCAGAAGTGACCTGCAACTTCCAGAAAATGAAGATCCAAGCATTTGCATGCAGTTTCTTTCAATGCATTTTCTAGTTAATCCAGATAGTTCAATTTATTTCAGCATACAACCATACCAAACATATCAGGCTTGTGCAAAATTGCCAATGTGGGGTTTTGGGTGGCAAAGTGATGAATTAAAGCATCTAATTGGCTGACTATGATCGTACTGTTTACCATTCAAATAATTTGGAACCTGCACATTTTTGGTCTGGATGATGCTAACTAAAAAACATTATTCCTCACCCAAGTTTATTGAATAGTTTTCTCCTACTTCCTATCACATTCGAAAAACACACATTATCAGGTAAACTACAGATGAAATTGGCCATTGATAAAAAAATAAGTGTTCACTGAGATTGGAAGGTGACCAGTCTCTCACCCACATCTAATGAAGACATTATTTTTAATTATAGACTTCCGCCAAACAATAACAAACAAATCCAAAATGCGTTTTATGTTGCATTGCTCAAATGAGGTCATGACATCAGTGACCACTTGTTAAAAATAACACGTGGGCTTCTGGACTTCAACAAGCCCCTCTCCCTAATTATATTCGATTAGATCTTCCTGCTCCTCCCCTTTAGACGTACCTGGCATTCCTCAATGCATCCAGTGGAAGCTTGAGAAAAGAAGGCCATGAGGTCTACCGCTTTAAGGGATCTTAACCCTTTCATGCGCAAATTATGGTTATATAGTCTATAAATACTTATTTAACTCTTTGATGGCCATTTATTCCATTTTGAAAGCAGTATAAATAATTTTTATGGCATGCCATCAGTTAAATACTATGAAAAAGGTCTTCTTTACAAGTTTTTCGTGGCTGTAATCAAAGTGTATATATATATATATTTTTTTATTCATTTAGATTTCATTAAATATTGTTTTTATTATCATTGTTTTGACTGAGTGGTTAGCGTATCAGCCTCACAGTTCTGGGCTCGAGGGTTGGATCCCATGTTGGTCCTCAATGTGTGGAGTTGGGATGTTCTCCCCGGGCTTGTGTAGGTTTTCTGAGAGTATTCCAGTTTCCTATAACATCCCAAAAACATGCTGGGTAGGGTGGTTGAACACTATAAATAGCCCCTATGTATACGTGTGAGCGTGTGTGCCCTGTGATTGGCTGGCCACTGATTTAGGATGTCGCCCACCTGGAGTTCGATGTCATTGGGATAGGTTTCAGCACCCCCCGCGATCATTGTGAGGATTAGCAGCTCAGAAAATGAATGAATTAATAAATAAATAGTGATTTCCAAATGTCTTTATATTTATATAAGAAATAATACAAATAAATACAATGATTAATAATAAGACAATAATAGCTATGATAGACATTTTGAAAAAAACAAACGTGCAGCAGTAACTTTATAATTATGTTATAAAAAGCACCTAAAGGGTATTTATTGTTGTTTTGGATGACTGTATATGAGTCATGCGACTTCAATACATTTCTTCTCTCACTAATATTTATTTGCCCATCTTACTATCTGAATGATAAAATTGCTTTGTATTATCCTAATTATTATCTTTTTCTATTTAAATCAAGGAAAACTTGCGTCAAATTTGCATATAAACACATTATGATGTGATATAATCACAAAATTATAATAAAAACAACTCCATCAAAGAATTTTCTTAGTATTCAAAATGTATATATATTAATATTGCACCTTTTTTTTCCAAATTGAAATACATTTGTAAACGCTACTTGGAAATACACTTCATAACAGCAGGGAGGGCTGTGAAAAAAGGCCTATGTCCTATAATTAACATCAGACACAATTATCCGAGCAAGCAGGTTCGCTCTGTTGGCGAGGAAAGGAAATAATGATGACTCCTTTGGGGCATCTACTGCTCTACAACAGAGATGTGAGCGGAATTACAGCAGGCATTTCCCGGCTGGGCTGTTTGAGACTTTGAAAGGCCTACAAACAATGCAGGAAATGGCATATATAGTTCGAAATACCTGCTCATGCATGGATGACCGCTTCCTTTGGCTAAAACCTGCCTCCTAAAGAGACTTTGTTAAATTCTCCAGATTTTGGATGGACTCTCTCACATAACTAGGAGCTTTTTCTTCTATTTGTCTTTCAGTTTTGTTGAAATTGAATGTGTGGTCTAAGAATAAATGTTGTATTATGTTTGTGCTTGAATATTTTCAATGAATAAACAGTGACAGGACGAACATAAGGAAACAAACAACTTGGGAAAAGTTCTGTGCCCAAAACCTACTTCAAAATGCACTTTCAAAAACACCTAATTATAATCTCACTACATAAAAAATCTTTCATTTTCTAAACTGCTTATCCTCACAAGGGTTACAGGAGTGCTGGAGCCTATCCAAGTTAACTATGGGTACCAGGCAGGGGATACCCTTAATCGGTGGCTAGCCAATCCCAGGGCATAAGGAGACGGACAATAGGGCAATAAGGGCAATTTAGAGTGTTCAACCAGCCTACGAAGCATTTTTTTGTGACCTGGGAGGAACCGTGACCGGACGTTAGGTCGCTGGTCTTTTGGTCGCTGGTCAAATGGTGAGAGAGAGTTTACTGTTGAAGCCAGCTCTCAAAATTATATTCATGGTAAAGAGTTAAATATCTAAGAGAGAGAGAGAGAGAGTAGTAGTACTGTTTAATATCTAAGTACATTTGACTGGCAACCAAAAGACCGGCGACCAAAAGGGACCAAAAGACCGGCAACCAAAAGGGACCAAAAGACGGGCGACCAAAAGACCGGCGACCAAAAGATGGGCGACCAAAAGACCGGTGACCAAAAGACGGGCGACCAAAAGATGGGCGACCAAAAGACGGGCGACCAAAAGACCGGCGACCAAAAGGGACCAAAAGACCGGCAACCAAAAGGGACCAAAAGACCGGCGACCAAAAGACCGGCGACCAAAAGACTGGCGACCAAAAGACCGGCGACCAAAAGACGGGCGACCAAAAGACCAGCGACCAAAAGACCGGCGACCATACATCAGAAATGCCTTTTTCAATAATAATTCAAAAAATAATAACAGAGTTCACCTAGATACATACTCATTTTTAATCTTTAGGTACTTCACGAATAATTTTCACTAGCTACATCTGCTTGATGGCAAAGCCAATGAAGCGCATCCACAGAGCATTTGAAGCAACGTGGACAAGTGTCACCCCGACCCCATGTCTGATCTTCTGCCATTCTAACCCGTCTTTTATTCATCTCCTTTTTGACATGCGCCTGCCTCCCTTCCCTTCCCTTCTCCTCTCCTCTCTGTATCACTCCTTCCCCCACTTCCTGGCTCCTTCCTGGCTCCTTTGACCCCTAAATGTTAGCAGATGAGAAGACACAACCCCAATAGTCATTCACCCTGCTCTTAGTGACCATTGTGTAGTCTGCTTTGGTTAATACTTACCCCCCTAACTCAACCAATGACAAAACCTACCCCCTCGCCCTATAATGACTTGGGGGTTTAAACTCACAGTCAGCTCATGATGACAATGTGGTGTTTTGCTCACATTTAGTTAAGTACTGTTTACTAAAGAGGCTTATTTCATCTTTACTTTATGTTATCTTTCTATCATCACTTTTTAAGATAATCTCTTGTACATGCCTTGATTGAGGCACCATGCTTTAGCACAAATTATTTGTTTGTTTCCTCAAATATTTTTTATTGCATTCACATAAAAAAGGATCTCACACTTGAGGAACAGTGTTTTGCAACTCTTATGAAATTGTAATATTAGTATTTCATGCATATATTTTGGGGAATATAAGAAATATATGCACATAATTTTTGAATAACATACATTAATTCATTTAGGGATCCATATAGGGGAAATATTTCTGTAGTAATTTTTATTTTAATCTAATTAAGAAGGTTTCAAATAGTAAATTAAAACCATTTGCAATAAATGGAAAATTAGAACATGGAATTATGAAACATAGATTTTTCTCTGGGACTTTTTTTTTTTTGTTTATAAATCTGTTGTGACCTCACATAGCTTAAATTTGACTACCATTGATGAATCAAAGAAATTGGACCTCTATTCCTGTCAATTTATGTTTATTTATGTTTTCAATATCATTTTTACTCTTTTCATAACAACCTTTGTGACCTGTGCTGCCAATGAATAGGTAAAGCTAATGATAACTTTTGAATAGTTGTTCACTACAGTTGCCAATGTCTCTGAATTGTTTTTAACCTTATTTTATTATAATATTTCTGACTTCTGTAGCTTCAGTTGTCTAATATGCTTTCTTAGGGAAAACCCTTTTTACATCTAATCTATGTATCTCCAATCTACACCAAATGGGTTTCACCATGTACAGATTTAGCTCACTCCTCCTTAGTAACTCTACTGTGTTGAATAATTGTTTATATGTATATTAATATCTGCTTTTATGTGTTGCTCAGGGGGATCCACTTCCTGCAGCCCTGGTGGAGCTGGTTAGAAACAGTCCTATCTCCTCCATTGATGACCTTCAACTGCTTCTGCTGACTGATTCCGTAGGTAAAGAACTGCTCTTTTGAATAAAACTTGTTCTACATGCATATTTATCGTTCATTTAAAAATAAAATGGACGTATCGATGCATGATCCAATCATGTAGCTCTGTTTATCCATCTGGTTAAAAAATATATTGTGTTCATAAGTAGTACACACCCAATCCATTTGAAGTTGGACATCTATTGCCGTGAATGAGTTAAATGCTTATTTACGAAACCCAGTGTTGATCCATGATGGCTGCCATATTGAAAATGTTCTAATCATAATTTTATCAATATGCTCTCTGATAAGCTACACTAAACTACACTAGTCCCTCAAACTTTAAAGGATTCATATTTAAATGTAATGTATACATAAAAAAATGTAAATACTGTAATCGCTATGAAAATAGTTCCTCTCCGCTTGATTTAAATTTTTTAAAAGTTATTCGTAGGTATAGTCCAAGTCCTTTTTGTCAGATTTGAGAGGGATTGGATCATCATCCAAGGAATCTTCAGGAGGCCCCATAGGATTAGTAGGAATTGTTATGTCTTTGGCAAGACATCGAGGCAAGGAAACGGGGAATAGGACCCAATCGCAGGGAAGCAGGCGAGGACGATGGAAGTGGTGCTCAAACAAAAACTTTAATAACTTAGACAGGATCTTAGAAAATGACAAAGTCTTAGAAATCTAATCACAGAAGTGAGGAACGAGGCACATGGATAGAGGTAACATGGCTTGGACGAACATGGGCAGATGATCCAATGAAGGACATAACAGTTTAAATAGACTGATATGGGTTGACGAGACAATTAGGAACACTTGGGAAACACATGAGGGAGCAATGGCAGCTGAACACAATGGGCATTTACTCAGATAGGACACTACGAAATCGAAATAAAGTTGGAAGAGGCTTGGCATGATCTTCCACCACGAGTTGATAGGCGCATTGTGAAATCCAATAAAAAGAAAAATACAGATAAAGGCAAGACATTGTCAGCATCTTTGAAGTGATGTGTGCAATGTGAAATCCAATCCGAACAAAACAGGAAAAAGCAAGATATCATCATTCTTGGCCTTTTATATTTTTTGGCGCATCATTCTTCTACGGTGAAATTTCGCGGTGCCCTGATTTCCACCATTTTTCATTTCCTGTCTTCCGCTTGTGAGTTTCAGTGTTGATTTTTACATTTTTATGAGCATTTTTGGTTTTTATATATATATAAATATATATATTTATTTTTTATTATGATAGTCTTATGGCACTCTCATTAGAAACTTTCAAACAAAGTAGTAAACAACCAAATTCACACAAAACATGCAAAAAAATGTTAATTAATTAGAATACTTGCATTAATCCAAAACTGTAAGTGTTTACTTCTTTGTTTCAGATGAAGAGGAGGTGGAAAACTCAGCAGCCAATGGAAGTCACAGACTACCAAGGAGCTTGGGTAAGTCCCTTCCCACCCTGTTTATTTTTTAAACGTGTCCCTTGTGAAATATTAGCTCTGCCAATGGAATATATCATATAGCACTACTTTTCTCATATCCAAACCTGTCAAAAAGCAAATCAAGAAATGACAGGTCTAATAATATATGTCATGGCAAATGCACACAATGCCATTATCACAAGGTCAGAGTGCTGACATAGAGAATTCCTAATTTTCCCCGTGAATAAAGACATACTCTGTCTTCATTAGATCTCGGCTTTCTTTCTAGGCCTTGAGTTATGTGACGTGTGTTGTCAGTGATCTACGAAAATCATTCCTATTAACCTTTTTAACATTAAATGATAAAGCAGAAGCCTAAAGTGGTCTGAATCAGTCTATCATCAATGAGTCACTCCAGCATTAAACCAGATATTAACTAATTTTCTGCCATTGACAATACTAGACGTCCATCCATTGAGAAAAAATGAAATTAATCATTAATTGGTGTTAAGGTTGGTAACGGATGTCACTAAGTCATGTCTGAAATGATGATATTTCTCATCAAAACTAAATAAAACATTTTATGTCTATAGTCATTTGCTAATGTTATAAAAAAGACAATTTTGTCCAGAAGGTGGTGCCCAATTTGCAAGGACTTGCTACATTTTACATAGTAATTTCACCAATCAATCTCAAGATGTCCTCATCTCCACTCAATAGTTAATAATAATAGTGAATAATGTATGCAATATTAATGAAAATAGTGACATATTTATTTTCCACAGACATCATCCACATAGAAAACTTAGACAACATAATTTGATCCAATATGAATATGAATTATTGCATGACTAATGCTATTATGCTAACTTAATATACACCAGTCTTAAAAGTCAAAACCATTAGTCGCAAATATTGGTAGATAATTAGATATATTTACATTTGGCCAAAAATATTAATGTGACTCTGCTGCTTCTGTTTACGCTGGATAGTTTTAGGTTGTAGCACTACTTGTTACAATTAACATTTGTGGCAGGTCAGTTTCATGCCAATTCAAAAATAATCAGGGTGACTGAAAAGTTATTTTAAATAATATACTTTTTCACCGAATAATTAAAAATGCATCTTGTCTTGCCAAACATACGCAATTACAATAAATGATTGTAGTATTGTTGCAACTATTTAGAGAAAAAAAAACAGACCAGCAACTTTTTCTGGAATTAGGTCAAAGCAACGCAAACCAGGACGATTGTAGTGTCTGTCTTTCCTTTCTTTTCTATTTTTTTAAAAGCCTTATTCATTTAAAAACGAATGGGTATTGTTTCATTCAGCAAAAACATTGAATGGAAAGTCGAATGACCAGATTATAATCAGTTGTTTTGTGTTGCTTTTGGTTGTTTTCATTGTTATACATTTGTTAATATCCTGTCAATTTTAAAAGACGATGACGTCATACCACGTAGAGCAACGTTGACTTTTTCCTCATACTGTTTATTAAAGTAAATTTATGACTAAATCAATTGAAAAATTTGCATCATTTGGCTCTTTCTGAGCTTCTACTGTGAAAGGAGTTTATCATCAGTTTATCATGAATAGACGCCCAATCCATTCGCAGCCACCCTCCCAGTTCAATTGGATTGAAGCTCTACTATTGCCAATGTCAGCCAATTAGTTAATATTCATTCACAAACTGGTGACCTGCATTCATCATCATGTCAATTCTTATCGTCCGGACAATTTTCTTTGTCTCCATCCTCAGTTGCTCAACCAGCCCAGCAGGCTGTGTGTAAAGTTCGCACAGAGGTTGTGGAGGTCACCAGGGCAATGCTAGACCGGAGTAATGCCAACTTCCTGCTGTGGCCGCCGTGCGTTGAGGTGCAACGCTGCTCCGGTTGTTGCAACACCAAAAGCCTGCAGTGTATCCCTGTTGTGACACACACCAGATATCTTCAGGCAAGGAACAGACACCTTAAATCATTTATGATCCCACAATAAAGTGCAAAAGTAAATGATCTCAACATCTATAGGTCATGAAGATTGAATACATCAATAAACAACCCACCTACGCCAAAGCAGTGGTGTCAGTGGTGGATCACGTGGAGTGCCGTTGTCACCCTTCTCCACGAAATCCGGCGACGAGGAGGAAATCCTCTCGCCGGCATCACGGCCACAGGGACCAGCATCGTAACCAGACGCTCACCCAAGGACGTGCACAGGTAGGTGATAAAACAGGACTACATAAGCGACCTGTTTTAATAAATACTCAAGGTATAACTATTGACTTTGTTGATAAAGGTCAAGGTGCACACCAAAGATGAGCTCCATCAGTGGGATGAGGTGAAACAGAACCAGGGTTCCCTCCTGGTGGACCTCCTCGAGCAACACTGGAGCCCCAGAGGAGACACGTTCAGTCGGTCTGGTGAACGCTACAGTCTGGCTGGAGAGGAAACTACTCTACCAGGAGAGGCTGTTATCATTGGCCCACATTGGTCACATAACTCCACTCGGTTCCTTGGGACTAAAACCAAAACTGAGAATAAGGAGACCAAAGACAGAATGCCAGAGGGACAAAAGACTTTTTCTTCAATGGATCATCTTGGCGTGAATAAAACGTCTGAAGACGGGAAGGGCATCCTCAATGCCGAAGGAAGGATTATTGAGGTACCAAAGGGCAGGAGTGAAGGTGCACTGATACACAGTCCATCTATGCAGGAAGAAAAATCTGCTTTTCTGACTCAGAAACCTCCAGCTAAGTGGAGTCCATTTGAGGAAATCACTGAGAGGGTTGGAAACCGGTTGAAACCCACCAAAGAACCCAACCCGGAGTCTCGGGAACAGGCGAGGCAACGGGAAAACAAGACTCCAGAGGACGTAAGAATTCTGCAGATTGCAGAGAAAAGGTTAGAGGAGGAGAGAAAAGAGCTTCTCTTGTTGCACAAGAAGTTGGACCAAGAGAAGGAGATGCTTAGGCAACAACAGAAGAAGCGTGAGGACGAGGAGCGCAATCTACGTAACAGACTTCGTCTTCTGCAAATGACAACAACACCGGGGCCAGGTACTACACATATATGTGTTTTTGTATATTTGGGAAAATGTTCTTAAACTCGTCGGTTTTTCGGTGGAAAAACGCAACCTAGAATGACCCAAAAGGTGCAAGAAGTGACTCAAAATCAATTAGAAGCGAGTAGTCTAGGGTTAACAAGGTAGTGAATCAGAATGTAGGTACTCTTTGCTTACCATTGGCAAGGCGAGACAACCAATTCATTTAAACTGGGAGGACTGGTGGTGAATGATGAAGAATTTGTTCCATGGCCAATCCTCACTGTGTGGCATTTGCATGTTCTTCCTGTGCTTGTGTGTGTGTTTTCTCTGGGTACTCCAGTTTCCTCCCACATCCCATAAACATGCATGGTAGGCTGGTTGAATGGTTGTCTGTCTCCTTCGATTAGATGGCCACCAATTCATGATGTCTCAATACTTTGGTCGAATAAGCTCCAGCACCCCTGCAACCTTTGTGAAGATAAGCATTTTCAGAAAATGAATGAATGAATGTTCATCCATAAAATTGTTTCCATTAAGTTTGGGTTTGAGTTATATTTATTTGATAAGGGACAGCTTATATTAATGAACATATTTATATTCATGTTAAAGAACATATATATGTAAATATGTAAAATTGTAGCCCTTGAGCTAATTTCCATATTTAGTGCCTTGTGTAGGTACAAGATAAACAATAACACAAACTAGACACATACACACACATGTAGCGCAATTTTAGACAGTGTTGTGATTGCAATTTTGTTCGTCCAACAGCCAGGCTTTAAGATAAGCACTCTTTAACTACACAGTCACCTCTAGAGCCAGCCATTTTTGATGTGTTGGATTTTTTTGTTCAAAATCTTGCAGTGGAGGAGGGTCTTTGTGTTGGAAGAATTTGTAAACTAAGGTGGCCTCTTTATATTTAATAGAATTGCCCCAATGCTGCTGTTTGTATTTTTTTTACATCTGACAGTGGTGAAGAAGAAGAACACTGTTTTATATGTATAAGATACAGTAAGTTATGCTTTGTCCAACAGACACAACCACCACCAAACAGCCATCAGCTCCAGTTGGGCCAAGACCTCCAGGCCATCCCAAGAAGAGAATGAGGAAGAATCGAAAACGGATAAGCAAAGCGGCTATGAGAGCAATGCTAATGTAAAAAAATAAAGAAATAAAAAAATCCAGGTAAGTATCCTTCTAACTTTATATCTTTGACTAACAAAAACATTGCTAAGCACATTATATTCCCATGATTGCAGGAACACAAGGAGAACTTGGAATATGGATAAAAGTATTTAAACTACTCTTTGAAGAAGCCATAAATACACCTGGGTGGCGTAAAAAGGGAAGAAGGAAAAAAAAAAAGAAAAAACTGGCACCCAAATTTTCTCCATTGAACAGAACTGCTGGAATCAGTGCAACTTTTCAACTTGGATACTTGTTTTGATACCAGAGGAAAGAAATTGCACTTGTAGATTGACATAAATATAGAAATAGGATTTTAAAAAATCCCGTTTTGGAAGACTGTTGGAAAAAAAAGGGAATTTCCAAATACAACTATGTGTTCTACAATTCAGTTGACTAAGATCATGTCTAATTATGGATGAAAACGTCAAAGACTCTTCTCTACCATATTTAATTGCATTCAACCCATTATGGACACTGGAAATATAGCCGTGTGATTGATTGGCAGGACAAACAAAACAACGGTGGTAAAACCTGCAGCCTTTTTTGCTTCCTACATGATTATTTATTTCCCATAACTACTACTAAAGGTTAAGCTTCTTCACCAGTACTGAAAAAACAATATGTAACAATGCCATGCGAGTCAGGGTTCTAATTGAACATAGTAACTTTTTATTTGTATTTCTTGTTTTTCTACCAAAGGTCAAACCTTAAGTGTATTGTAACATTGAGTTTGTATGTCAAGTGCATGTTTGCTTTGCAAGTCTGCAAGTCACTGTGTGTTTATTTGATTTTAAACAAAAAACACTCCTCCACTGGTGGTTTTTGTTGTTGTTATTGTTGTTGAACCAATCACATTCTGTAGTGAACAAAGGTCTTTTATTTGCAGTGCATGATAACAAAGTGTCAGGTAATGGTATTTAGTTTATGTTCATGAAACATATTGTTATTTTTATTCTGTGTTTAACTCATTGACTGCCATTGACAATGCTAGATGTCCAATCCACATGTTCACTCATTTGCTGACAACCCTCCCACAAAAAATGATTGGACGTCTACTTTTGGTAAACTCATTTAAGAGTTTTAATTTAACCATTGAAATAGCTTTATTCATCCATTGTGATGATAGATGTCCAATCCATTTAAAGTGGCAGTGTTGGCAGCAAATAAACAAACACTCATTTGCTCTCTTCTCTGTTCAGATAAAAACATTTAGAGTTTTAATTCAGTTTTTAAAAGTCCAATTATTGGAGGTCTATTGTTGTCAATGGAAGTGAAAGAATTAAAAAGCCTTAATCAGAAAATTAAGTTATTGAAAAGCACATATGTTCCACTTGTCAACTCACAATTATTTTGTATTTTTTACCCTCTTTTTTTGAGGAAAGAAAAACTAATATTTTCTCACGGTAAATATGATTGATTTGTCTCTTCATTGCAACCCATGAAATGAAATAACTCCCTTCCCTTAAAGTGAGACTTTTCAGCCTTAAATGCAATACTGAGTCCAAATAAAATTCATAGGATGACACCATCAATTTAAGAAATGAAATCTTGATATCTGGATGAAATGTGACCCTTTGATTTTTTTAATAGACATCATCTGCTCCTATGATGCCTTCCCAAATTTAATTTGACACTTTTTGGAACTGTTTTCTGGTATACCATGACTCTTTAAAAAAATGGCTGTTGATTGATTTTAAGCAATCAAAATGATCAGTTAAACTACACAAATAATCACTTCAAATTCCTTTTAATAACAACTCCCTGCATAAAAATCCCCAAACAGCTGACATACAAACTAAATAAAATGTATTAGTAATTTAAACCAAGACCAACTAAAAATACAGTGCAGACATTCTCATGACAAAAAAATATATTTCAATAATTTACAATAAAGTGGCTCGATGGATGAGTGATTAGGTTCTGGGTTCGAATCCAGATCAATCCTCCTGTGTGGAGTTTACACGGGCTTTCTCCGGGCATCCCCCGCGACCATTGTGAGGATAAACTGCTTAGAAAATGAATGAATGAATGAATATACAACAAAGATCAGCACAGAAAACCAAAACAATATAACAAAAACACCAATAACAAAAACAAAAAAGGTGAAGCTCTACTCCGAAAATAATAGTGGATTTTCAAAATAATTTAAAAAACAGCAGCAAACTTTATAAAGACCATTTTCAGAACTTCAGTCCCAATGAATCTTATCTTTTCTAGGTCTTTAAACAAAATAAAATCCCACATGTGTACTCCCTGTGGGCCTACTGTCATTCTCTCACACACATAACACTTCTAAACAGCAGACTATCTCCAAATTCGACATGGAGGTGGGAAGCCAGTGGTCCACTCGCCCGGCACCCCCGCAGACTTCAAACAGGAAAAGAAGTTAGTAGTCTTGTTGGGCGTGAGAAGCATGTTCATGCTCATTTTGAATGCACACAGGGGTCAAGCAATGTGACAATGTGGGTGTCTCTCAATGGAACTGGGATGGTTGAAAGCTGACTAAGTAACCTTAACAAGGATGATATGCTTTGTTGGGTCTCAACAACACTATTAGCCAAACCAGAGAACAGCCATTGGAAAAATATCATGGGAATCATTGTATTTTTTGTAGTACAGTCATGATTTTTTTAACTGGAAGATTACTCACCTGTTCTGAACTGCAAACATGGCGTGGTGTCTGTGATTGGCTGAGAGGAGTCACCTGTCTGGCCCTAATCTTGACAGCAGTTTTATCTTTTTTATTTAACTACATTGGTGAATATTTGGTGTTTTTAAATAAAAAATGTATTAAAACACAAACAAAGTTTAAAAAAAAAAAAAGAGAATGAGTAATATTAACTGATTGCCCGCCATTGAGAACAAATGAAATTCAATTGAACTGTAATGCTGTCATGGAGTGATCATGTTTCAATGTGATTGGCGGCACTTAATGTCCAAAATACCGTATTTTCTCGTATATATGCCGTATTTGTCGCAAAGACAAGATGCTGTATTGTGGGTATGGCTTATATGCGAGCAAATTAGACTTTGCATGCATGTAACTGCAAGATGACAAAGACAAAACGCTATAACGCAAGACAATGCTGTCGATACGGTCATTTAAAAGAAAAAAAAACAGTATTTTGCATAAAATGTGCAGAAACTCACTCTGTTTTCCACTCCTCCTTCCATCAACACACCTGAATCAAGTATTCTGGATCGGTAGGAAGCTTCTGGACAGCTTGCTGATGAGTAGATCATTTGATTCATGTGTGGTAGAGGAGAGAAATATGGAATCGGACTGGGTATGGGCTCTCAAGGTCTGGACTTGGCCACCCCTGCTTTACATTTATACAGTATCTCAGAAATACTACGTACGATGATTTTCTTAAGATTTTCTATTCAAAGTAACACATTTTTACTCCCTATTAAACCATGAATATGGAGGTGAAAATTGTGAATTAGGGGGACATCTTATATAGGAGAAATGGTAAAATTCAATGGTTTCAAGGCAATTTTAAGGGTACAGCTTATAAGCGAAAGGGGCTAATATGCGAGAAAATACAATAATTTGGCTTGGAAGACTAGCTGCTATCAAATGATAGAAAGTGCTTCACATATGATGCTCATGTTAACTCGCCCGTCATTTACATTAAACCCATTTTGTACTGTTATTGAGTGATCAGATTTCACAGCCATTGACAGCGTTAGACGCCAAATGAATTTTGACTGGAAAGGCTCCTAGCAACCATTCAATCACTAAAATTGTCATCCAATGAGTTAAAAAGGCTATCGCTGAAAGAGACTTTAGTTACAATTGCCAGATTGAGCCTGCCACACATTCCCGAATGTACTGTAGGAAACAAAAGGCGATGAAACAGGAGGTTACACAAGCGTCCGTCCATGTGTTAGCACACACTTCCTACAACAGTGTTTTTCAATTTTTTTGTTTTCTTTTCCTGTTTTCATCTACAATTGACACGAGAATGTGATGTACACTGCTGCTAATGTATAGATAATGATGATATATGTGATAATGATATATATATAATCCACTGCCTTTCCAATCAGCATACCACTCCCTTGACTGCGGCACCCTCCTCTTGCAAGGAACAACAGATGATTAAGAAACTCAGGAATGTTATTACTTTTTTAATGGAATGAATTAAGATTCTTCTCTTCAAATGACGTTTCTTTTCCATTCTAAACTGAAAAAATTCCAATCCAAAAATGAGATAAAATGTTTTATTAACTTTTTGCTTATAACCAGTAGTGTTGCAGTGATGATATTTTTTGGCTCCTGATAAGGATTACTAGAACTTTTCCCCTTTTTAGTAATAAATTATTGCATAGACCAGGGGTAGGGAACCTATGGCTCAGGAGCTACATGTGGCTCATTTGATGGGTGGATCTGGCTTTTTGCTAACCTGTGAGCTAAAATATGGAAATCATTGGTGACAGAACTGAAATATTATATCTAGAACTGCTTTAATCTTCATTTTTTTTTGCAGTAGACTCTTCTGGAACGCATCCTCTCATTGATTGGCAACAGCATAAGAATCTTTTAAAAAATACTCATTTTTTTTCACTTTAAAAGTGGTGAAATTACAAAAAAAAATTGAAAAGGCACTCGTTTACATGTATATATTTTGACTTTTAAATTTGTAGTATGGCTCACAAGAAATAACATTGGAAAATATGAATTGTTTGTGGCTCTCTTCGTCAAAAAGGTTCCTGACCCCTGGCATAGACCAAACCTGGGCAATCCAGTCCTCGAGGGCCACTGTAGGTGCAGGTTTTTGTTCCAACTGATTCAGCACAGACAGTTTAACTAATTAGATTTCTGATGAAACAAGAAGCACCTGACTGCAATCCACTGATTGCCCTTCTAACATACCAGATTTGTGGGAAGGTTTCCTCTTATGGGTCGGAACGAAAACCTGCACCCACTGCGGACCTTTGTGGAATTAATTGCATTACATAGTGACTTGACATAAAATACTAATTGCTGTCATAGAATGATCAGACACAGATTAATTCAGAGGTTTTCAATGATAGAAAGAAATGTCTATCCCATTTCAAGTGGGAAGGATAGCCAGCCTCCAAATTCAAATGGATCGAATGTCAACTAGCTGTAAGCTCATTTGAATTCATGCCAGAAGGATAATTGGATGCAACATAAATGGGCTTATCTTATTATTTGGGAAGGGTGACAAGCACACTTTTTTCTTTTTTTTTACAGCGGTATGCTTAGTTTTGGCCATCTTGGGTAGTGATTGGAAAACCATCCTGAAAACTACAAGTATGTATTCACACCTTATTTCTTAGTACTCTCTGATACTAATGATGTACTTTTAGTGCCGTATAGGTATCAGTGCAACACTAACAAGCATATATTTTTTTAAAAAAAAGGAAGATGTTTTTCAAAAATCTGCCAATAAGACAAAGTAGGTCGCTGATTCAATCAACTGACTTTACTGTAATCGATTCTCACTCAGTGGTAAGGATTGTGAGTGTTTATTTTTCTTTTTGTGGACCCACAATTACAATTGACTGGTTTAGGGCTAATTATCCTTTCTTTCACTAAAAGTCATCTAGGATAGGCTCCAACACCCCGCAAACTTGATAAGGGCTGTTGAAAATGAATGCAAGAGACTAAGTAAAAAATAAAAAGCCATTTTGTCTGACTAAAATTCCACTTTTTAGTGGTCTTCTCCTATTTTATCATTTTTAAAATCATATTTGTTAATATATATATTTATATTTTGTTAAATTACCAAAAATGGCAACTTTCGATTCAGTGATCACTATCCCTGACTGGGTTAAATATGTTTGGAATATGGGGAGCACCCAAAGTAAAGCAGCAAAAGCAAAAGAAATTCCTCAAAGGATTTAAATCTCAAAACTGTGCAATATATGTGCATTTTTTTAAACATGTTATCTGCATAAAACATTAGCCACAAATCACACTCACATTAAACATGTTTTACTTTTGTTATGGCTGCTAGTTTTGCTATGTTTATTTTAGAAAAAGAGACAACACTGGAGTTCAGTGCGCAATTTGATAGTTTAAACTTGACTTCTGTACTTTTAAAAACAAATGGAGCAGTTTTTTTTTATTATTAGGTCTGGCAGTAGGTGTTTATGTTTGGAAGTGTAAAATGAAGTGCAGCACAAATCAACTAAGTCATTAAATCATGTGGACACCCAATTATAACAAGTGACACCATACGAATATTAATATTTTTCTACCATTTTTTCTGTTTGGAGGAGTTAAACAATGAAGAACTCAAATTTTGACACTTAAAAGCATGTAAATTCATTGTAGTGATTATAGTGGACTGAATGACCTGTATAAGAATATTTCATGAATTAAATAATGGGTTTTATTTTCCATCCCTCATTTTTTCCCCAAAGAAATTAAGTAGGAAAGTAATTCCAATATGTTTTATTAATTTAGTTTCATAACTAGCGTATTTTCACGATTATAGGGCGCACTTAAAATTCTTCAATTTTCTCCAAAATAGACAGTGCGCCTTATATATGGAAAAAACAGAAAACCAAAAACGAAAAACCACCACTGTCGGATATTTAAAAAACAAAATCGCCTGAACTGAAACAATACTGTTAAATATGCAGATGCCGTCTTAGTTTACAAAATCTCCCATCATATAGCTCCTCCCCCTCTGCAAGATTTTATACAAAAAAATCCAAAACATCAACAATGGCTGGCTCTAGAGGTGACTGTGTAGTGAGTGCTTCATACCTGGAAGTCAATAGCAATTACTGTATTTTCACGACTATAAGGCACACTTAAAAGTCTTACATTTTCTCCAAAATAGAGAGTGCGCCTTATAATACAGTGCACCTTATAATACGGTGCGCTTTATGTATGGAAAAAGTTTTAAATAATGTAATTCATTGAAGGTGCGCCTTATAGTCGTGAAAATTCGGTACATACATTTGCGGAGGACAAACCTGAACCCGGTCACAGGTTTAATGTTTCCACACTATTGTGACCACTGCTGTTTAACAGAACTTGTGATATCATCACATTGTCGAGACATATTTGATGTATTCAGTGCCTGCCAAGCTTGCACATTTACAACAAGTCACAAAAACACTCAAGTCTGTGGAAACATGCATATGATGACCACATAGCAAATTTATCTGTATATATGAACTTATGAACTTTAGGCTGTCACTATTTTAGTCTTTGGTAAAATGATGATAACAACAAGAAACATAGTATAGCATGCAAACTCATCATCTACATCAAGGGTGTCAGACTCGGGTTGGTTCGCGGGATACTTTAATGTCAACTTGATTTCACGTGGGCCGGAACATTTTTTATATAATATTTAGATTTTTTTTTTTTTTTATACATGGAGAAAAAGAACTGGATAAAAATCCCTGAATATTCAGTTTTTTTAATAGATGTAAAACAATGTTTATTTTAGCTTTTAGAATATATTTTTGAACTAAAAACACTGAAAAAATTGGATCCAAAAATGACAATTATTGATCTAGAAGGGGGAAAATCAGAAAATTTAATATACATATATAGTCTTAATTTTAATTTGATCCTAAAACAGCAAGTCGGCACACATGATTTACTTTCCCGGGCCAAACAAAATGCTGTGGCGGGCCAGATTTGGCCCCCGGACCGTCACTTTGACATGTGGTATACATGTTGATGTGATTAGAATGTGAGGGTTTTGTGTATAATGAATTATGTTTTCCCTTCTTGGAAATTAAAAGTAAGTACTAAGCTGCTCTAAATTGGTGCCACTTAAAAACCCACTTAAACCCATATAGTTCATATTTAATAGGATATCCTTTTATAAGCAATTAGACAGACTTGTTTTTAAATGATTGTTATTATATTTTTGGCAGTAGTGACAATTCTTGTGCGAATGGTCGGCTTGGACTACTTAACATAAAAAAAGTTTTCGAGTTTAGCTAATTACTGCCATCCTCTGGTCAGATTAATATTGTTTTTTTTTTGGTTAGAACTAGGAATCAAGCATGAAAAGTCACTTGAACATTAATTCCATATCTGTGTGTACTTTGTGCTGTTTTTAATAATTCAGCAAGATTTCAATTTTGGATTGAACGGCTAATGCCGTCAAGGGGACTCAAACATCTCATCTCATCTCATTTTCTGAACCGCTTTACCCTCACTAGGTTGGCGAGGGGTGCTGGAGCCTATCCCAGTTGACTTTGGGCCAGAGGTGGGGGACTTGCTTAATTGGTGGCCAACCAATCGCAGGGTAAAAGGAGACAAAGCAATTTAGAGTGTCCAATCATTGAGACTACCATGCATGTCTTTGGAATGTGGGAGGAAATCAGAGTACCTGGAGAAAACCCACACAAGTCCAGGGAGAACATACAAACTCCACACAGGTAGACCGAACCTAGATTTGAGCCCAGTTCTCCCACTGTGAGGCCGACACGTTAACCACTAAGTCTCGGACTGAAACATGGACATTTAAAATCAGTCTAAAAATCTAAAATCTAAAACGTACTTATTCAATATTCTATGAAATAAGGAATGGTCTATTAAGTGTTAACTGAAGTCAAAAGCAGAATTTATGTTTTTATTCATTCGTTCATTTTTTCATTCGTCTTCCGCACTGCGCATCCAAACCAGACTGCCTGCATTAAAGTCAGGTGTACGAACCACTGCACCATAGTACAGCTCCTTTTTTTATTCATTTTTATTTAAGTACTTTTGTAGTTTTTATTGAAATTGCATTCTTTTATACAAACATTTATAAAAGAAAAAAATGTACACATAAGGATGATGATAATAAAAAAGAAATCTAATAATCATTGCTAATATTCAGCTTTTTTTCTTAACCAAAAATAGTCACTTGCAATGCATAGGGATAAAATTCTCAAGTGTCCAGAAAAATAAATAAATAAAAATGTAAATTAAATGACCAAAATTAGTCACCTTCTGAGAATTGTCCTAAAGCAGTAAAAAAGCCATTTTTTCACTCATTACTACTAATAGAGCAAAATACCCAGGAGTACAAGTGAAGTACTCTATTTTTCCCCATTTTAAAAGTTGAAACTTTAGACCTTTATAGAGAAGGCTTCTCTATAAAGGTCTAAAGTTTCAACTTTTAAAATGGGGAAAAATAGAGTACTTCACTTGTACTCCTGGGTATTTTGCTCTATTAGTAGTAATGAGTGAAAAAATGGCTTTTTTACTGCTTTAGGACAATTTTAGAGAGCTAATGGTTCATGACACATGCCTACCTTGGGCTTATAGTTACATCACAAGTTGGAAAATGAGCTGAGTGTAACAATAACCTCGCATAACTGCTCTTAACATTGAGGAGGTAGGGAGCAGTACCCTGAAGGCCTTGTAGTGGGCCAAGAATTCTCTGAGCCGTATGCTGGAGGTGGGTCATTGCTATTAGGCATTTTATCAGACCACGCCGCGTTATTTTCACACTGATGATTCCGTTCACGCTTTTGCGTATTCGCTTCGGCATCCCACTGGGACACCAGATCCGATGTGGAAGCGTAGACCTTGACCCGGGGAAGGCAAACGTAACCTGTTCCAGTTGTGGTCAAGACCGCCGAGGAAGGAGTATCTGATGAGGTTACTTCATTCTTCTTTGTGTCTTCACGCACGGACTTGGTGTCTAATGACTGACATGTGAGTAAAGACACATAAATAAAGTCAGTAAATCATGTCATACATCAATCACACTATAATGCTTTTTTATGTGCATCGATGTTATCTCAGCAAATGTCGTAAAATGTGTCTGTCACATTTTATGTTCGACGTCATGGGTTTTATTTTGATCTATTCGCTTGCATAACAGATTAAGGCAGCTGACCTGACAGAGGATATATGGGCCACTGAAGTGCACAGGAAGGTGACAGCCATTAACCTTCTCTGCAGGGAGGGGTAGGCTATTACTTTTGTAGTCCTGTCGGTCCTGCTCCAAATCTTTATTTTCAGCACCCTCCGTTGGCCATAGTGAAGAGCTTAGGGAGATGTTGGAAGACTGTTTTTTTTAAAGTCATCTCAGTAATGAATATTCATGCAATATTGTAAGGGTTAGACTACAGAGCAGCAATGTTATACAGTGTTCCCTCGCTACTTTGCGCTTCAGCTATCGCGGACTCAGAGCTTCGTGGATTTTTTTCAGCAAAAAAAAAAAAAATTTAAAGATATTAAGTTAAAATTAGGAATTGCATCATTTTACAAGAGGTGGAAACAAAATATTCAATAAGAATTAGTAATTGCATCAAAAAAAGGCCAAAGAAATTGTCAATAACATGGTGAGAGTTCAGGAATCGCATTGATGACGTCATGGCTGTTTACAGGCGCATCTTCACCGCCCAAAAAAACAATGTTCACAACTCTCAATAACGATGTTTCTTACGTGCAAAAAAACTGCAGAGGATCCTCCATCCGGACTACTATGATGTTTTTGCTTGGTGGTGCTTTTATGCACGTGTTATACGTTTCTATAAGCATTTTTGAAGGGGCACACCTACTTTGCGGAAACGCAGCTATTGCGAGGGGGTCCGGTCCCCATTAACTGCGATAAGCGAGGGAACACTGTAAATGGTAAAACTGGTCAGGTAGTGCTGGATATACCATGTAGATAGACTGTGAAGTTGAAGCACTTTGCAGATGCAAGTGTTTTCATTTTCCATTAGGGTCTGTTTTGTGGAAGACTGAATGAGAGAAAATGTTTTTTCTTCATTATAAAATACAGATAAAAGGCAAATAACTACATTTTTTTAGAGTTAAAGAGGGAGATGTTATGTCGTTTTATATTCTTACCTTGATGTTTGATAAGGTTTTGCTTTTTCCAGGAGAAGGGACAGTTTCAACCCAGAGAATTACTTTCCTAATTGGGGATTTTTGAAATAAAAAATACAAACATAAAAGTAATTATGTATATTTCTTTACAGGACACCCATTGAACTCATTGCCAATGTTTTAGCTTGACTTGCGATCCGTTTTGATTTGAATAAATATCCAATAATAGTAACTTGACCTATAATGAGTTAAACATCAAAACAAAGCACCTAAAGCTAGGGGTCGGGAACCTTTTTTGACGAAGAGAGCCATACTCAGAATTACAAAGTAAAAATACATGAAAATGTGAGCATTTATTATTCATTTCACCACTTAGAAAGTAAAAAAAATCAGAATTATTTTGAGAACATTATTTCACTGTTGCTAATCAACGAGTATCAATGAGAGAATGCATGCAGGAGAGTCTAATGAAGACAAATTATGATTTAAAAAGGCGGAGAGCCATATGCACCCATCAAAAAACCCACATATGGCTCCTGAGCCATAGGTTCCCTACCCCTGACCTAAAGTGTTGTTGTATTCATAAAACAGTACAACAGGACAACGTGTTTGAAGAAAACTAAAGGTGCAAATTACCTTTTACAAACTGAAATGGTCCCGTAAAGTATTACAAAGCAAACAAGAGCAACCACACTAATGCAGGAATACACGATTGGGGCGATATACCACCTGCCTGTCATGGAAATTAAGCAAAATCATGAATTAAAACTTGTGAAACAAAGAAAAAACGGATGTTAACACACCTAATGGTACAGTACCAGCATTTGATGTCCAGTCTACTGGGTCAGTCCATTCTGAGGGGCTTCCTTCGTAGAGTGAACCCTCTCCAGGGATGACAACAGATCTGACTTGTACCTGGTATTGCTGTAATGGGTCGAGTGATGAACTTGGAATGTACATGAAAGTGGAGCCCTCTGAAACATTCAGCAGGAGGAAAGATTCCTACGAACCAGACCACACATAAAAATGAATTATTGCAAATTAAATTGAAGAAAATTTGAGTCTATATGCAATGCATCTTAATGTAAAGACTATGGGTGTGCAGAGCATTTCAGGTAAAAGCTTGCACTTATAAAAAACATTCCAAAAGTTAATAAAAAGAATAAAAAGAATAAAAATAGATGGAAAGTGTAAAACATCTTTATGAGAGCGAGCTTTCCCAGTGGTTTGAATTAATGAACATTCTTGTCATGCTTTATTGTTTATTACCTTCTCTTCCATCCTGTAATAGCGCGCTTGATAATATACTCTGATTCTTGAGGTGGTGCTGGGTTTGGCCCATTCCACGGCCCAGTAGTTTCCTCTCTCACTCACTGTCAGCTGATGTGGTGGCCTGGGGCGAACTACAAAAGACAATGGTACATTGCATATAATGTTTTTAGACATTAATCACTCAGATATTGTAAGCCTTGGCTACAATCTTACATATGTACATAGAAATGTTCATTTATATGAATATGTGCTATCCATTATTCAGTAAATCAAACTTAAACTCAAACACAATAGACTCAGAAGTTTAAACTGAAAGCTGCAACGATTATGTAAACAGTTTTAGCAAGAACTAACAAATATCAGCATAGGATATGTACATTTTTTTCAGATCTAGTTTTTAGCTTCCCTACCCAAAATGGCCGCTAATTACAAAAAAAAATGTTTGCATGATTATGTTAGATGTCCAATTGTGTGGCATTCAAGGATACTTCTGTTGTGAGTTTAAATGAGTTCATCATTGGTAGGCGCGTAGTAGAAGGCAGTAGTTAGTTAGCACGTCGGGCTCACAGTTTTGGGGTCCTCAGCTTGTGTGGGTTCCCTACGGGTAGTCTGGTTTACTCCCACATGTGCTGGACCCTATGTTGTGCTGAAACATCCAATTGTAGGCCATACGGAGACAAATAGCCAGTAATGTTCACACTCATATAATGTGGAAATTCAACCAGCATGTTTTTGGGATAGTGAAAACCCACGTAAGCCAGGGTAGAAGATACAAACTCCATATGGGATGGTCCGACTTGGTATTAAACCCTCGATCCCAGAACTCTGAGATGACGCACTAACATCCATACTGTTCATCCTTGCAGAGGCTGCAGGGTTTGCTGGAGCCTATCCTAGCTGACTTTGGGCAAAAGACTGGTCGCCAGTCAGCCAGAGACAACACACAGAGAAACATACCACATGCATTCACAATCATGCCGCCACCTAGTGGGAATCGATCCCGAAGTCAGGCCAGTGAACCATTAAACCATCACCTCAGGCCAGTATATACATATGAATTTATAATATTTACATATTTTGTAGGATTTTTACAAGTAAAAATATGTCATATTCAAATACAACTGTATGAAAGGGTTAAAAAAAACACATTCGAAATATGCCCATCATCGCTAAATGACCTTCAATTCACTTTAGAAGCATTCTGCAGTTATGTCATTCAACACTTGGTAGAGACGCTCATTCATTTCCGCATTTTGAGCATGATCCATAACAGGTTTATTTTTTTAATCTTTTAATGGCATAGCATGTCAATCACTCACTGTGCTCATGGGCCCTGAACGTCTTAGTCTTGCGAGCCGGTTTAAGAAGAAGCAGCAAATGTACAAGCTTGGTGACAGTCAGCAAGCATCCATATTGCATCAGCAGCCTATTCGGGTCAAAGGTCACTGTTGGGTTGATACAGCAGTACTCAGACCTACCGGCGAGAATTAGAAGAGGCGGAGATTCAGCATATGGGGGTCGATATCCACTCATAAACTCATATTATGACTCATAACACACACATATATACACATGCACATGATTTTGACTCACGGTGCACTATAGTTATGTTGACAGACCAGCTGGTAGGTAATTATGTGATCCAGCTCACTGCTTACCTCCCAGCTACACATCACCTTATTTTCGCCATCCAGCACACAATATAAGTTGGGAGGCTGTCCACTGACTGCGGTAAGAAAGAAAAAAAAGAACATGAGTGAGTTCAATTGTCTTTGAAGACATTGTTTTACTCAGACTTACTGACATGATGTCGTGCTGTATAAAAGAAACTGTTATATATATACAGTTTATATTATTATATTATATATTTTCTCCCATGTTGACCGCCTTTGTGTAAAAGTGTACCCTTAAGATTGTCTTAAAATCTTTGAATTTTACAATTTCTGTCGTATAAGATCCCCCCCAATTCACAATTTTCACCTCCATATTCATGGTTTCAATAGGGAGTACAAATATGTTACTTGGAAGGGAAAATCTGGATAAAAATCATCGACATAGTATTTCTGAGATACTGTATGAATCAAAAGGATTGTCTGCTGGATTTCCAATTCTGAAAGGGTGTTGCCTGCATGTGGACAAATTAACAAACAAAGTCACATGAGCAGTAGAACCAGGAATTGTATCCGAGTCTTTAGATGCAAAACCTTCGAAAAGCCTTAACAACTATTGAGATGTGATGAAATGGTAAACATAAATCAAGGCTACTTGCATCTAGCCAGTCAGAGCACGAGCGTGCAATGGCAGGCACATGTAAGGGAGTTTTTTCACGTTTTATCCAAGGTATGATTTATTTATTTTCTTGAATTTCACTTTTTTTTTAGGGTTTTTATCTCATTATCTTTTCTCTATTTTGAAATAAATGACCCTATCGGCCGCATTGTCCTTTCTTATGTCGTTTTGTATTTGTCACCTTGCAGTTTCGTGCATGTCAAGTCTAATTTGTGCGCAAATAAGGCGTACTCTTGATTCAGTCATCATTCTTTTGAGTTATAAATACAACATAGATGCAAGAAAATACGGTATATATGTATATATTAACAAATATTAAAGCAAATTTGAATTGTGTTTTACATTCATAAAAATAACAAGACAAATTGTATTGAAAATGCCCCTTCTGCTGTGACTTTAAATGAGTTTATCAATAGTAAACACCTCCCCCATTTGAAGCGGGAAGGTGGCAGAGAACTTTCATAACGTGGAATCGATACATTATCCGCATTAGCTATTTGCTGTTTTCTCAAACTCACTTTCTTTAGTCCTCCACGTCACCACAGGGCTCCAGTCACTCCAATGGCCCACCCCGGCCCAGACCCTTACTCTGGCCTCGTACGTTTGACCAGGAAGAAGGTGATGTGTCTCTAGTTTGACGTCTGTGCTTGTCAAATTCCTAATCTGCCAACATGTACGGACACAGAAACAAAGTGGACATTGAAAGCACTTCATGGAAAAGCGCAAATGTGTACGTGTTCAGTAATACAGCAAATAGATTGACAGGTGCTTACAGTCCACGTGTCCTGTTTTTCTGCCTTATAGCAAAATTGGTACAAGAGGTTTTTGTTCAGTGAAGGAGTGGGGTAAGGACTGGACCATTTGATCCCCAAATGCTCATCATCAATGTCATATTGTGAAAGATCCACTGGTGTGCGTGCTCTCACTGTGCAACAAAAAACACAAGTTACTTCCCTAAGATTGAATTTATTTTTACCTCATTGGCTGCCATTGAAGGAGACAAATCATAATTGACTGGGAATGTTGGCAATGATTATTCTTTGTCAATGGTAGTAAATGAATGAAAAAATATACATCGAAAGCTATTTGATGTGTATAAATAAATACATGAATGAATGAATACATACAAAATACAATTGTACAATACACTTGAAAATTAGAGAATTTCACTTAGAAAAATTATGAAAAGATACTTAAAAAGATGAAAAGAAAATTGAGTAAGAGATTTATTTAGAAGAAAAATAAAAGAAATTGAGTTTTTTTTTTTAATTGGCTTTCTATATTTACTTTTATAAATGTACGTTTTCGGACATGGTCTTTTCTCTTTCTTTCTTTTGCCATATTTTTCTATCTAATTTTCTATATTTTCTGTTCAAATATTCATTCATTCATTCTTCACATATATTTGTTAAATATTCTAGCATCAAGGGTGTCATTATCGGGTGGCCATCAAGAGGTGTAAACCACAATTTTGACTTTTGTATTGGTATTTATGAAAAGGTAAGATAACATTACCATAATAAGAAAGCTCCAGGGGTTTGTGTGGGGCAGATGAGCAAAGTTTGTCTTCCTTAACAAAGTAGACCGTGTGTTGTACCCCAATGGAAAAAGTAGGTGTATCATATCTACACTGGACAGTCCTGTGTCCGTCCGATTTTAAGATTTCGGTACCAAAGGGCTCACATCTCTCCCTGCAAGACACACGAGTTTTAAGGGACATTCTTCCTACTTTTTCCTTCTCTCTCATGTCCTCACCTGCTATTTTCCGTGTGGAACCACAGCTTCAGAGGCGCACGTATGTGAGGCCCTTCTCTCCACTTGCAATAGACGTATGACTCGTAGTCATTATGACATTGTAAGGACTCCATTAACTCTGCATGAGAGACAGACAGTGTTTGTTAAATAAAGTGGAACTTATCCATTGAAGTATCAATATATATATATATATATATATATATATATATATATATATATATATATATATATATATATATATATATATATATATATATATATATATATATATATATATATATATATATATATATATATATATATATATATATATATATATATATATATATATATATATATATATATATATTGAATTAAAAAAAATCTATTGTAAAATTATTTTTTAATATTAGATATCTTATATAACATTACAGCAATACATTAAAAAATTAAAAAAATGAAAAGAATAAAAAAAACCATAAAAATAAAAATAATAAAAATAAATAAATACATAAATGAATAAACAAATGAATATGCTAATGATATTTTTTTCTGTGAGATATCATGCCTAGGAATAGAGAAGACTTCACTTCAAACCTCATTTTATTGCTTAACTAACCCTAATTCTAACCCTAATTCGAACCCTAATTCGAACCCTAATTCATAATCTAACCCTAACTCTAACCCTAACCCTAACTCTAACCTTAACTCTAACTCTAACCCTAACCCTTACTCTAATTCTAACCCTAACCCTAATCCTAACCGCAATTGAGAACACATGATTTACCATCATGTGAGCTGAAGGCATCATGAAAGGTGCATCCATCTGGATTAGAGAGGAAAGCCAAAGGGGCGAACATCAACCAAAGCAGCACCCACAGAAGAGGCATCATTCTTGGGTAAAGGTTACTACTTCTCATTGTCCTTGAGACAGCCTCAGTAAAAAGTGTGGTCTGACATCATGAAGAGCCCTGCTTATCAGGGGAAAAGCATAAAGAAATAAACAGTCAATTTACAAGAAATCATGAAAAAAATTCTGTCACAACAGATTATCGCTTTGACTTCTCCTTTGGGCAGCATGTTTTTTTTTTTTTTAACCGCTACACCCGCTTGCCAATTCTCTATCACATGCAGAGTCCTGATAAACAAAATGATTCCTTTGGGATTGCAACAACATCAAAACACCGGGAGATCCAATTTCTGGACAAAATGCATAGGGATGCTTTGTTTTGTCTGTCATGGGTCAATTGCTAGTCATTTTGAGGTCTTTTTGGACTTCTTTATTAACTTATTGGCTGCCGTTTGAACCCTTTGCTATATGGGAACATCATTTTTCCTATTGGAAATGAATGGGGTCATCGGAAATAAATAGACATTTTTATACAATTATGGTAGAATTGTACGTTTTTTGGCAAAAATGACTGCATAGTTTAATTTACTGAATTTTTAGACAGAAAATTATTTGAATTATAAAAGAAGATAATAAAATGTAGGATAAGATACATTTTAACATTTTAAATCCCATTAAAATGAATGGTTAGAATCAGTCAAAATATGTGTTTGTGAAAGGTAAGACTCAAACACACACCAAAACCATATAGTAATAAACAAAAATAAGAATATTAAATATGACACAATAAATATATTACATTGGGAGAGGTTGACTGACTGTAATCCAGTTTAAAATGACAAAACAAAAATTTAATTAAAATAACCCAGTACATTTCCTATTACAGTTATTTCTCAAATGCTAAAACACATTTTACAAACATTGCAATTTTACCCACACTTATCTAAAGCTACAACAACACGACTACACCTTCTTTTCACTTCTAAACTCAAATTTTCACACAAAAAGACCAGCTCTTCAATAAAGCAAACAGCACATGAATGAGAGCAAGTGCAATGAGAGATTATGTGTGTGAATCAGTGTTAGATGTACTAACCTTTAGACCTCAGCAATGGATTGTTCATCTCAATTTAAAAACCTGGTTTTCTGTATTTTATTTTGGCATTGGCTTTTGTTTCCTATCTAAATCCATTAGGCTAGAACAAACATGGGCAAACTACGGCCCGCGGGCCACATCCAGCCCGCTAGGCCTTTTAATTGGGCCCGCCGACATTGTCCAAATAATGTCTTTTTTTCCCCAAGATGGCGCCGTCACACGGAAGCCAGTGGCAGTAGCTCCGTCGACTATTATATGTTTTTTTTTTGTATTTTACAGCCCCTCTATCTTTTTTTAAAATTCCATTTGAATATTTCTTAATACATTCCTTTTTACTTTACTTTGTCCTTTATATTTTTTACTTTAATGATGAGTGATGAGAATGTTAATACTTTAGTACTTTTTTTCTGTTTATGTTTCATATGTACTGTTAACGGATGCACTTTTTTATATGTATCATATCTTGTGCTCACCCAACCCATCTGTTAAATTTTTAAAGTCAATCTGACCCCCGGGCCGAAAAGTTTGCCCACCCCTGGGCTAGAATCAGGTACTTTTCTCAATAAGTAGTTTTTCCTTTTCCAGTTTAGTGTTAGAAATTATATACACGTTAAGCTATAAAATTCACATGCCTTGTTGTTTTTCTGTTTTAATTGCATGCTTGTCCCCTTTTTACAGTTGATTGGTGAGAGTGGTTACACAATAGCCCTGGGTAGTGATTTCCCCCCTGTGCCCCTTGATGCCGATCAATTCAAGGTGCCGGTGTGTTTGGGTGTGATATACAATGTAATTGAAGTGGCTAAAGACCATATTTTACGTCTTAAAACTTCTTAAGAGGTCCCTTTTCCCAACCATTGTGATAGTTATCTTTTTGTATTGTATTGAAGCACACATACTCGGTCTGCACCTGCATAGATTTTTATTCCACATACTCTGGTTTCCTCCAGGATTCCAAAAACAGTTCTGGAGGAATTGCATGGGGATGCTTTGCTCTCCCTTGGATCACTTCCTAGTAATTTTTAGGACATTTTCAGGTCACTACCTTGTTAATTCACTGGGTGCCATTGATGGTGTTAGACTTGAGAATTTGCAATCCATCTCAACCATTTTAAATGAATTGCAGGTCTAACGCCATCAATGGCACTGAAAGAGTAAAAGTATTCACAGCCAATCCCCGTTTCATACATTTTCAATGGTGGGCCATGTGTACCTTTTTTAAGTCCTTTTTTTGAGTAATTTCCTACAATTCCTGGAATTCAAGGGTCACTTTCTTTTTTATTGCTCACTTTCTGTAGGTTTCAGGATTTTTCAGGTCATTTCCTGTTAGTATTGTCTAATTTGGGGGCTATTGGGATTATTTGGGGATAATTTAGTTTCTGTTGATTTGAAGCTTTTTCAGGTCATTTTTTTTTTTTGGGCCGAAATAACGTGAAGGTTGAAATCGAATGCGAGCCTGTGTAGTGAGATTTTTTTGTGCTTTTTCAAAATTAGAACAGTAAAAAACGCTAAAAAAAAGCAGGGACTATGTTGCATACCGGAACATCGTTTTTAAAGCAAAACCCACAATAAAAATGCTAAATATGTAATGGATATTTCTCTATTTGTGTCCTGTGATTGAAAATAGTTGTGGCATGACTTTGATGGAGGCTCTGAATTGAAATTAAAGGAAGAAAACTGCTTAGGTTAGTTAGACTATGCTGGAGTGATTCATTCTTTCATTATCTCTATTACTTATCCACACAAGGATTGCAGGGGGTGCTGGAGCTTATCTAACTAACAAAACCTTGAATTGGTGGCCAGACAATAGCAGAGCTGAAGAAGACAGACACACATTCACGCTCACACTCAAGCAAGAGATTGGCTCCCAACTGATTCAGGGTATATACTGCCAACTAGGATAGGCTCCAGCACCCCCTGCAACCTTAGTGAGGATAACGCAGTTCATAAAATGAATGAATGAATTCATGCGCTCTTGTGAAAAGAAAATGATCATGTGAAGCAAAACAATTGGGATGAAATTATATAAGACTTACCTCATTTGACGAAGACTTCTTGACTCTTACCATTATTGCTTTATATTTGTGTCAAAGCATTTTGGGTAGTTGCTCTCATCTGCAGGTTCCTCTTTACAGCCCTGGTAAACTTGCAATTGCTTAATCAGCACTTTCAGTAGAGCTGCAATGTTTTTTTTTAATTAATTTATGATACATGTTTCTTACAGACAGTATTATTGAAACAATACTTAAACTGCTGTTATGTCAATGACTTTTTTAGTGTATTGTCTTATATAAGAATTCAGTGCAAGTATCATCCAATTCAATTGATTTTTTTTTTGCTCTTTGAGTACAACTTTTGCTTCCCTTTGACAAACTTCCTAGCTTGTCATTCTGAGTCATGGTGATTACCATTTCCTTATTTCATATTATCATATGACTTACCGCACTTTCTCAACTTTATCTTTACATTGGAAGTTGTGTTTGTTTTATAACTTGAAAATGCATTCATTTACTGGAATGCACATGAGGGTTTCAGGTGAGATTGAGTATGACTTGTTGAGCGAGGAATGGTCTTTTTACATGTTTTTTCAGGGAATATTTTAAAATTATCCCCGTTCTGTACCGCTTGTCCCCACATGGGTTTCAGGGGTGATGATATGATGTGAAAATGGGTAGGAAATTAGGTTTTGTGTTCTTAATTGAGAGAAAGAGTTTTTTTTCCGAGAAATGGATGCTAGTCAATGAGAATAATAAATAGAAAAAAATCTATTTGAAATGGAAAAACAACTTTCAAACAACTTTTTCAATTTGCTGCTGTTGTTTGCTGTGGATAGCAATAGTTTTGGAAGCTGATGAGACTATAATCTAAATGAATGCAATCAATTCTGGGGTTTGTGAAATAAAGTGAAAGAGATAGAGATAGATAGAGATAGATAGATAGATAGATAGATAGAGAGAGAGAGAGAGAGAGAGAGAGAGAGAGAGAGAGAGAGAGAGAGAGAGAGAGAGAGAGAGAGAGGGAGTGAGTGAAAGAGAGTGAGAAAAGGGGGGGGGAATAAAGGGGAGAAAGAGAGTTAAAGAGAAACATTGAGATTGAAAGAGATTGAGAGAGAGAGAGAAAGAGAAAGAGAAAGAGAGAGAGAGAAAGAGAGAGAGAGAGAGAGAGAGAGAGAGAGAGAGAGAGAGAGAGAGAGAGAGAGAGAGAGAGAGAGAGAGAGAGAGAGAGAGAGAGAGAGAGAGAGAGAGAGAGAAAAAGAAAGAAAGAGAGCGCGCAAGCCAAGGAGCTTGTGCAGCAAGAGAGTCAATTATTGGACACATTAAGAAAGGCGTTGTTATAGCAGAGATAAAGTATGTGTAGAGTGCTGCAAGCTGATAAACAGCTGGAGGAGACACATCTAACTCTCTTTATCTCGTCTCATTCATTATGGCTTCCTTTCTGTCACTGCACACACACACGTACACATTCAAACACTGGACAATATTGCCGTCACAGCACAATTGCATCCTATTACAACCCAATTTCACTTGAGAAAAATACATGGAATGGAAATAACGTCATGTCAGCTATGGAGTGAAGCATACAGCCGTTAAAACGACACACATTCTATAAAAAAGAAAAGACTATTGTTTTCTGGCGCTTCCCTAAATAAACAGTTACTCCTTGGCTGCCATTTTCACTAGACGTCTAATGTGTTGGGACTGGGAGGGCCAGATTTTTACCCTTTTCTCCCAGTTTAAATAACTTTGCATTTATTCTTTATGGAAGTAAATCTGTACCACCTGAGTTACAATATGAATTTTCAATGCTGAATATTTTTGGCAGCAAAACTGATGTACACTGAAAATTTTCAGTATCAAATTTCAGCTGTAAATACAAATTTGGTTAAAACAATTCCCAAGCAACCAGGCGGGGCGATTGGTCTCATCGAATGGCACAAAGGAGATAGACAACTATTCCTACTCAAACCCAGGGCCAATTTAGACTTTTAGAATCGGAGTACCCGTAGAAAACCCACGCGAGCCTAGGCAGAACATGCAAACTCCACACATGAGGATCTGAACCTGCCATTGAACCCTCGATCTCAGCACTCTGAGGCTAATGCGAACTTAGATTAGAATGTGACAGCAAAAATGATATGAAATTAAGACTGGAATAGATTCATTCCTTTTCCCTGCTTACCTGAATGTAGCTATTTTTTTGTCACAGAACTTTGTTCCAGGTACATTTTTGCAATCCCTCTTGGTGGTGTAGGATGTCTGTCTAATTAAGCTCTGTGATTGGCTGTTCAGAGTGTCCTCATGGTGTCCACAGAGTGTCCTGCGGCTGTCCACATTGGCTGGGAAAGGCTCCAGCACTGACCCTGGTGAGGATAAGTGGTTAAGAATGAAAGAATGAAGGTACAGACCAAAAAACAACAACATTTAAACAAATTTTGTGTACATTTATGGACAACCCTGGCGAATCATGAAGTAATTAAATGTAAAGAAGTGTCTTGGATTTAAAGAAAAAAATATAAATTATATTAACATAATACAGGCATTCTTTTTAAACTATTTAGAGCTTTATGTGTTTAGGGGTTAAGCAGCTATTTTCACTTGTTGGTTACATTCACTTAACTAATGTGACCTTTTGCAAAATGAATCTACAGCTAGAGGAATTAAATTTCCACCTTGGGTTGAAAATATCCAACCTCAGCAGTTTTGGAGCTAATTCAGACTTTGCAGGCTTTTCTACTTTAAATTGTGCGAATACACCACATCTGTAAGATAAGATCCCCCCTTAATGTCCTACCGTGAAGGAGAATTGACTTGTAATTTGAGACTGTTGAAATTTGTAGCCATTTTTTATAGATGCACGTTTTCAGTACATTCGGTTTTAGATGTCCATTGTAAAGGTCATCCATAGCCACAGAGATTTGTGCAGATGAATGAAGAGATAAAGAAAGATTGATAGACAGAAGGCGTGAAAGAAAGAACAAAATAAACTGCAAAAAGATTAAAAAAGATGAAAACTGTGCATCAATTCATTCATTCATCTATTGTTAGGTCTTTTTTGGAGAAAATTTAAGACTTTTAAGTGCGCCTTATAGTTGTGAAAATACGGTAAATGCTATTGACTTCCAGGTATGAAGCACTCACTACACAGTCACCTCTAGAGCCATCCATTGTTGATGTTTTGGATTTTTTTGTATACATTTTTGCAGTGGGGGAGGAGCTATATGATGGAAGATTTTGTAAACTAAGATGGCATCTGCATATTTAACAGTATTGTTTCAGTTCAGGCGTTTGGGTTTTTTTAAATATCCGACAGTGGTGGTTTTTCGTTTTTGGTTTTCTGTTTTTTTCATATATAAGGCATACTGGATTATAAGGTGCACTGTTTATTTTGGAGAAAATCTAAGACTTTTAAGTGCGCCTTATAGTCGTGAAATTACAGTCCTACTTTTAAATTAAACTTAACTCTCCAAAATTGACAACCTGGAAAAACTTTGCAGAATGACAATGTCATTGATAGCTCAGCTTTGTTTCTAATATGGTTCTACTTATTACATGCATTGATTAATTTAAATGTATTTTAGATGCATGTTTCCCTCCCTCATTGAGCACTCATCTCCTTCTTACCTTTGTTCTCCCCTCTGCCTCCATCCACCTCTCCCCTCCTTCTCTTTAACATCACACAACCTCCTCCTATCCTAATCCAGTTCTCCCTCCCTCTACTCCTCCATGCCCCTTTATCCCTCCCTCTCTTTCTCCCCTTCATCTCACCTCCAGCCAGCCTCCTCCTCCTCCTAGATCGCACAGCCTCCACTTTCTCTTTATACCTCTCTTTAGTTATCTTGCAGTCTCTTTTTCCTTCTCTCTGTCCTCCACTGGGCTCGCTCATCAGCAGCTTGACAGGCTCGCTGCTTTCCATCCAACCGCTGAGGACACAGAGGCAGTTAGGACCAAGTCACTCTTGTTGCAGGTAAGTGTGACTGTTGATCATTCAGCACTTTTTGCGCTAGATAGTCTTCACGGGTGTTAAAAACTATTGCAGAAAATCCAAGATCAAGCAAAAAAAAAAAAAAAAAAAAAATATATATATATATATATATATATATATATATATATATATATATATATATATATATATATATATATATATATATATATATATATATATATATATATATATATATATATATATATATATATATATATATATATATATATATATATATATATATATATATATATATATATATATATATATATATATATATATATATATATATATATATATATATATATATATATATATATGCATATATATATCGCATCAGGGTGAAGTGTATGGCTAAAACTGGAGAGTGAAGATTTTTTTAAACACTTTTAGGAACAGATGTCATTATAATGAACAGCTATTCAGAAGCTGAACCTTAAGACCTTTAACCCTTATTAGGGAAGCGGCTATGTTTGTTCATATAAAAAAAATAAAAATAAACTTTTTTTCCTTTGGACCCTTCAGATCGTCAAAAAAAATCATATAAGATTTTTTAAAAATCATTAAGCTCACTCAAATAATGAAATAAAAATGAATAAAACTAAAAAATACACTGGTTGTGGTCTCAAGTATGGCTGTAAAAGGGATATTATGTGATAGTACATTGCTCATTGTGTGTGTCAATGACGGAGATAGATGTCCGATTCCGGGAGGACTTAAGTTGAGGATGATGAGGCAATTTGTTCATTAAAGGTCAAAATCTAGCTATGCCACTTATGCGGGCAGTTAAAACAAAAAATCAATAAAATGTTATATACTGTAAGTCATCATTTAATTTCAACTTAATCAAATATTTGGTCCTGATCAAAAATAGAAATATAACAGGATTGTATTAGGTTCTCCAAATGCTTTGCGCATGCTTTGAAAAAAGCCAAAATCCCATTCACAAACAGGAGCTTAAAACTGGCAATGGTGATTGGTTCTCTGAAAGTTGTGAGTCATTGTGTGTGTGTGTTTTTGTGAGTCAGGAGGGAAATTCATTAAATTCCTTTACAATTGCTGGTGAGGCTTCAAAGCATACAATGTTTTTTGTTACCTACACATGCTGTACACATTATAATCATGGACAACACTGTGGAATTAATTGGTTCATGTCATTACTAAGTACAGTATATAGAGTATATTTAGGTTGTAATGAGACTTCACCAGATTCAACCTGCTTTTATTACCGCTTTAAAAAAGAGTTGATCAGCTGGTGTAGAATAACATTGTCATATTCATCAGTTATTCCTCTGAAAAAAATGTCCTTCACAGAGAACAGCTGTGTGCTGAAGGGCAAAAAAATACTGCAAATACTATGTTCTCATGTGGATTAGTACTTTTATCCAGAGAGAGGATGAGAGTGATGCAGAGGCATTTGAGCAGTATTTATTGAAGGAAACATTTCAAGTTTTTTTCCCATGCTTTGTGGTGCAGGAACATGACTGTTACACTAAGAAACGCCATTTATGCAAAGCTTTTTATATTATTTACAAAAATAATTAAATGAAAATGGGTAAGAGTTAAAAAAATACATATATATCTCATTGGAAAGGGTTTTCAATTTTCGACAGAGTACCAAGAATTATGCTTAAGGAAAAACACAATTTTTTCTTCAAACTAAATAATGTATTAACAAGAACATTCACACTTCATATAACTTAATTCACTACTAATACATGGCAGTGGAGTTGGATATCTTATTGACAACTTGACTTTATTCAAATGTTGGCGACCAGTCTAGGGTGTAGTCTGCCAACAATATTTTATTAAATAACTGGGTACGCAAAATGAATTTAGTCCGCAACAATAGTACATCTGTAAACCAAAAAGTACTGTATAACTACTAAAAGTAATTTGAAAAACATTTAAATTATGTAGGAAAATCACATTTAAATAATCTTATTGATATGCTAATATGACAGAAGACTGTGTGCAATCTCCCAATCACTCGCAGCTATTACTTTTATTATTATTTTTGCATAAAATGTCATTCTTTTCAGTAAGAATTAAAACAAACAAACAAAAATCAGGACTCCAACAATTGACCACACATACCATTTGCCCTTCTAAATACTCCTCCAAATGTAAAATAAATAAATACATTTTAAAAAGTTAATGGAATGGAAAACACAGGGGATATAGCCTCATTCTCTGTTAATGGATATTCACAACCAAAGTCATGCATCCTGTAAAATCCATATGTAAGACGCACTGTAAAATAAGCCGCAGGGCTCAAAGCTGAGAAAAAAAGAAAATGCAGTACATAATCTAAAAAAAACATGGTAGTTATTTCCAGATTCTCGCATAATACTTTGGTATTATTGAACAGAGAAGTGAAAAAAAGTAGTTAAACTTACACTTTTTCAAAATGATTGCCCTTTATTTTTCTTAAAATTGGACTTTAAAAAAAGGGTTAATGATAAATTGTATTCCAAATGTTATACATATGCATTTACTTTACATTTAAATCCCTGTTACTACAATATGATAGTATAAGACATATAACATTGATGTCAGGGGTAAACATGTCAGAGGTCATATATCAAATCACAGACCTAGCACTCTTGTCACTTCCCTGCTGTCACTCAAAACCTTTAATTGGATGAGGCTGGGCATATACAGTCAAAATAACTTCAGTGGCAGCATAAACACCTGGACTACTGACATAGGTCAAACTTCAAGTCTGCTACATTTCCACACAAGAGTGACAAGAAGAACGTCCGTGGAACCCGTGTGGCACTATTCCAAGCCTGTTTTCAACTATTTGAGCCTCTCTGTCCCTCTTCATGTCTCGCTGTCACAACAGAGAGTACTCCTACCCCCAGGCAGCACCATATCATATATGGCATTTCACACTCCACAGAGCTTGTTAAATTACAGAATTCCCCAGGAAATCCTGTGTGGACATTGTAACATCTATTCCACCTGACTGATATCGAATGGCAAACCGGTGGTGAACATTTAAGATGTGTCACTTTAACTGCTGGTAATCCGGTAAGGTGGTGGGGCGAGAACTATGTATGCGATATTATGAGTAAAGGGGACTGTTTTGTAGGACTAAGAACTCCTTTTTATTCCATTTGATTATGACTGAGTGCAATTGATGCCGCAAGATGTTCGTTACATTTTGATTGGGAGGGGAGAATCGTACATCTACTGCCATGAATTGCAGTGAAACATGAGCATTCACAGCCATGTTAGGCTATGAATGAGTAAACTTAACTTAGCTGAAAAAAATACAAAAATAAACAACCACAATGGGAGTATACACCAAACTCCCATATGGCACATTATAACTGTTCAGGCAGTAAAACAAACTTACATTCCTCTGTTTTAAAGCTACTCATCAGAACAGGTTGGGCATTAAAAAATAAATAAATAAATAAATAAAAGTTACATTTATAACAAGTATAAAAAATCAGATAGAACAAATTAAAAATGCCTTAAAATAAGTTTTATACCTTACGAAAATTATACTTTCATGGAATTTGAGTTAGGACAAGTGTGATACAATTTTTTTTTATGGTCTGCCATTGGTTGGCAAACAATCCAGGGTGTCCCCCACCTACTGCCAATAGTTGGCTGGGATTGGCTCTAGCACCCTCATCCCCTTTTGAGGAAAAGCAGAATAAAAAACGAATGGTAGAATACTATATCTTTTACCAAAAATGTGGTTAGGGCATCTGCCTTCTTGGGGAGAGTTTGCATGTTCTCCCCTGGCTTATGTGGGTTTTTTTTCCTGGTATTCTGATTTCTTCCCACGTCACAAAAACATGCACCGTAGGCTGATTAAACACTCAAATAAGATGCTAACTACCCCCACTGACTCTTGTTAGGATAAGCAGTAAAGAAAATAAATGAATGAATAGAAATTAGACACATTGTTTTGATGGTTTAGATTTTTTCGCGGTGTACTTATGATTTGGATGTCAATTGTTTTAAAAGGCAGAATACAATTAACTCATTGGCTGCAGTCAATGGCAGCTAATGAATTCATGATGAGGGTTCTTATCTTTTTCTATTACAACAACCCTATCTATCCTCACTTCACCTAAATATTGCCAATTTCACAATATGCTTTGACATGCAAACACAAGGTCACACTGTTGCTATGCTTTTGCTGCTTTTCCCCCCTTTCATAATTAAATTTAAAGTTCCTAACTACAAAACAGGGGTCGGCAAGTTAAAATTTGCAGTTGTGCAGATTTTGTCATGAAAAAGCACAATTAACCCCGTGTTCAGGGCACTTGTTAAAGGACGTTAATTAAAACGAGATGATAAGAGAATAAAAATGAAAGACAATATATTTTCTTTTGCTGAGAAGGCAGAAATTGAATTGGGAGCCCAGCACTGCCTTATAATTAATTGCATTTGAACGCTTGGGCTTTCATTTTTTTGGGCCTGATCAATCTAACATAAACATATAATTGGATAGTCACATTGATATAAACTCGACTGATCTTTTGCTAAAATCTAACTGGCAGTCATAATACCCCAAACTTTGTAATTATTCTTTGTGTATTTTTTAGTCAAGGTCAAATAGAGAGCTTTATTGTCTGTGGCAGATGAAATGTGGAAAAGCTTTGACAGGCTGGCTGATATTCACCTTAATCAGTGAAAAATGGGCCTGACATGACCAATTTGGCCCTAATAATTGTATGTTTACCAAACAGATGCTGGTAGAATGAGATTACTGTGTATCTGAGTGGAACCTGCGGCACAATATTTCTACCCATTAATAAGATATTACGAAGGGGGGATGGAACAGGATGTTGTTTGGCCAATGTTAACAAAAGTATCTTGACAAAAAGACAGAACTTTTCATATGATTTGGAATAGAATGTAGGATCTGAGGTGGCTTTACCAGTATGAATTCTTGTATGTCTTTCACGTACTAGATATTTCCAGCAGATGATGCTGTTTTTTCCTTATAATTAATAATTATTAAAGTATTTTATTTCATATATTAATTACATCACTGTCAGAGTTGAGTTGTGTCAAATCTACCGCATATGGCTATTATGTTCATTGGTCTAAAGCAGTAAGTCCTGACCATTGTACCGCAACACATTAGTGCACTACTAAAGATCATTTGAAGTGATGATGTACTTATCCACTTTCATTTACGTAATTGATCTGATAAGTATTTATTATATATGCTAGAAATCTTGTCCAATCACATCATTTTCATATGATTGGACTTAGGTCAAAAAGTGAAAGTAAAAAAGAATTCTTTGTCAGTATTTAATTGTTTAGTCACTTCTAGCCCTGCCAGTCAAAATGGAATGGTAGTCTATCCCTGTCAATGGTTAATTGCAGTGAAACATTATCAAATGTATATTTTCATTCAGTCACTGATAGTGTGGTATTTAAGAGGTGTAGAGCTGTCTTTCGCCCAATGTAAGATGGGATTGGCTCCAGCACCCCACCGCCCTAACAAGGGTAACCGGTGTTTAATTTAATTAATTAAATTTCTGATTACGTGGGTACTGAAGCCTATCCCTATGCTGGACCCTTAACTACAGGTACCAGGCAGGGGACACCCAGAATCGGTAGCCAACCAATCGCAGGGCACAAGGAGACGGACAACCATTAACCATTAATTCCATTCTATTTATTTTATTCTGGAAGGTACTTTCAAAAACACCAGTGACAAGAAGACCAAAAGTTGATATTAAGTTTAGATTGACACCACGGTTAGCCAAGCACAAAGAGACTCAAGTCATTTCTAATTAGAAAAGCCATGACCTCTTAAATGAGATCATTACCAAAGCCACGGTCAGATGGGAATGGAGTGCGAGTGAAATGGATTGAGAATTTTCTTAATTTAGAGCCTGCTCTTCATTTTAAGGAAAGAAAAATTAAAGGTATGACCTCTTTTGTAGAAGCCTTTAAGAACCATCATTGCTGGTGAACTGTATTTTTTGCATATATATAAATATATAGATTCATGCTATTTTTTAAATAGATAAAATAACGAATAAATTAGTGTGTAAGACAGTTAGTTAACCAACAAATGTAATTAAATCAACATTTATAAGTCTGACTTTGCTTTTTCTTTCTTTACTAACATAATGCTATAACTATGACTATAAAAATGCATAAAACTTTATAAGGGGTCATAAAAAATAAACAAACCCTTCAATAACTTCAATTTAGGCAAATGTTATTAACATTTTTAATGGCATTTTAATTTGTCTGTAAAACATAAGTGTAATTGTGCAAAGGGATGATTGTGCCCTCACTTTGCAAGATAGTAATCTGAAAAGATTCAACTTGGACAAATACGCTGTGAGCCATACCACACTATTGAATAATCAAGAGTGTGAATGGCAGCTGATCTCAAATACCGAGATTAGACTAAACATGGCCCAGCAAAACAAGCATTAGGAGTGAACAATTTCTATCAATTCTCCCTCTGACTTTATACTCTCATCCGCTTCATGCATCTGTGCAACGTCAACGTCCTTTCACTGCTTTTATCTGACCTTCATCCCTTTAACACTTGATTTCATTTAATCCATAATCCATATCAAATCAAGCGGCACCTTTTAGAATTGCCAGATAGATCATCTACTTGCTGCTGTTATCAAAGCCTGAAGAAAGACATTTTGACAAAGTTCAAATGAAAACTGGATTTATCTCCACAGGACAATCAATTGGGAACTAAAATCTTCAAACCAGCACCATTTTGGAATATTCCTTCATTCATTTTCCAAACTTCTTATCCTCACAAAGGTTGCAGGGGAAGCTGGAGCCTATCCCAGCCAACTATGGGTACCAGGTGTAGGACACCCTGAATCAAATCCATCCAATTGCAGGGCACAAGAAGATGGACAACCATTCACGCTCACTCTCATTCCTATGGGCAATTTAGAGTGTTCAACCAAGCCTAGTTGTTTCGGATAGGCTCCATCACCCCCACGACCACTGTGAGGATGTTAGGTACTAAATCGATTGTTGTCTATGTTGACGTTTGTGCCTTAGCACCTCATGTTTGTATGATAATTTTGTGGGACTATATTTCACTCCAAATCTGTATCTTTTGGGGCGTTCAAAAAATTCAAGGTGTCACAAGAGTTGGTTTTATGTTAACTTGCCCTTCATCATCGTCTTTGGTGGAATTCTATCCATAACTGAAGACCAACAGTGATGGTTTTATGATGTGTCCAAACAGTTGAGATGAAAAGAAATACTTTGATCATGCAGAATTCTGATCAGTGATCAAAGCTCTTTTGATCAAAGAATGCAAAAGTTTCACTGCACTCATTTGCACTCCTTTACCTGAACTTTCTTTGGCAGTGTTTTAAAAAGTAATGAAGCTCTGATGTCAAACACAAACCATTTGGTACTTTTTGTTGCTTTTGTTGTTTTTGTTAATTTTACAAAAAAGTACAAGATAGTGATTGTTTCTTTCAGAGTGCCATCGTGTTGGTCAACCCAAATAATTACTGTATTTTCCGGAATATAAAGTGTTCTGGAGTATTTTAAAACGGTTTCCAAATATGGGGCACACCGCATTATAAGGTGAAATAGACGTAGTAATAGAGAACCATTGAAAGTCACAATTACACCACCATTGAGTGGGAATCAATTCTATGCTGCCCACACCATAGTCAGGCGAATGAACCACTACACCAGAGAGCTCGAGAGTCACATGTGGCTCTTTTGATGGGTGCATCTGGCTCTCCGCTAACATGTGAGCTAAAAATAAGCAAACCGCTGGTGACAGAGCTGAAATAATGCATTTTTTAATTTGCATTAGACTCTTCTGGAATGCATACTATCATTGGCAATTGCATAAGAATGTTGTCAATGTTGTTTTCCTCTTTAAAAGTGCCAAAATTACTAAAAACAAAGGTACCCATTTATGTGTATTTTGACTTTTAAATTTGGAGTATGGCTCTCAAGGAATAACATTAGAAAATATGAATTGTTTATGGCTCTCTTTGTCAAAAAGGTTCTCGACCCTTCACCATCAATGACTCATTTTATTTAATTTAAAAGCAGTAAATATTCTTATATATTTTTGGACTATGTCAATTTTATATCAATTTTATTTTAGCAAAAACATCACAGTTTACGGGCAATGACACTGTCACCACAGAAGGCCGTAGAACCAAATGCTAGCCACCAAGCCCTGAATTGGTACAGTTATACTACTTTAAAGAAGTACCTTAAGGCGTGTGTGTACATCTATTCACTGTTCACCTCCAGCTATAGCCCAATTCCAGTCACTGCATCTTTTGTGGCTTTATGAATGGTCACAGTTCTAAGTGGTTGTATGTACTATGGAGTTCGTGACCCCCTTTCTGGAGCCCACTTTGCATCTTCTTTTCCTTGCTTTGTAAAAAAGGCAGTAGGCCCAAGGCGGAACTTGAACGCCGGCATGGACGAAGGTTCAAATTGAACACGGAAGTGTGTTATGTGCGTGTCTTTGTTTATAAGCATCGGAGAGTGAACTGCTTTCTGCTGCAAGGTCAGTGCTCTTACATTACGCACACCCGTCCAAACACTGACAACGCTGCAGGAGATCAGTGCAGAAAGGCTTTCATCTGCTGCTGCCGCCATCATTGGGGGTTTGAAGATACAATGTCAACACACACTTGTCTATCCAATTGCCCTAATGTAAGGTTTGCTTCTGCTCATTCATTTGGATACTCACGCACATGAGCAAACAGTGTCCCACTATAAATGTTAATAGAGCAATGTGTACACTGCAGTCATGGGAAGTAGAAATGAACAGTCTTAATCCGCTGATATTTACGTATAATATATACACAGACAGACCTTAGCAATCATGTTTCAATATATTCTGTACTTGGCAGGAATTTCAGCGGCACTGTGTATAGTAGTAGCAGGGTGCTTATGTAGTAGACAGTAAAAGGAAGAAAACTGGGAACCTCTGGATACCTCCCAAAATATCATGACTCGGCAGCCAACGAGTTAGTAGACGTTTTTGTTGTGTAAAATGTTGATATATGTACATTTTTATATTCATAACACAGGACAATTCTATATATATATATATATATATATATATATATATATATATATATATATATATATATATATATATATATATATATATATATATATATATATATATATATATATATATATATATATATATATATATATATATATATATATATATATATATATATATATATATATATATATATATATATATATATATATATATATATATATATATATATATATATATATATCTATATATATATATATATATATATATATATATATATATATATATATATATATATATACATACATATATATATATATATATATATATATATATATATATATATATATATATATATATATATATGTGAATACGTGTATGTGTATATGTGTATATATATGTATGTAATGTGTATGTGTATGTGTATATGTGTATATATATATGTATGTAATGTGTATGTGTATATGTGTATATATATGTATGTAATGTGTATGTGTATATGTGTATATATATGTATGTAATGTGTATGTGTATGTGTATATGTGTATATATATGTATATATATATATATATATATATATATATATATATATATATATATATATATATATATATATATATATATATATATATATATATATATATATATATATATATATATATATATATATATATATATATATATATATATATATATATATATATATATATATATATATATATATATATATATATATATATATATATATATATATATATATATACACATACACATACACATTACATACATATATATACACATATACACATACACGTATTCACATATACATATATATATATGTGTGTAAACCTATGATAGAAATTTGGAATGTCTTTAGTTTTACATTCAGGTAAGCCAAGTTACAGCTGAAGATTTCTTAATTACTGCTTACAGACTTGCTCTTGACAAATCTAAATTTTCAAATGCCTTTATGTCTAGCAACATCACCCTGTCATTTAAATTGTGACTTTAACAAACCTTCCCTCGTTCGTCTCCAACTTAATATCTCACTCCTTCAGTCTGAGATGTGGTCTCGAATACAAATCGTGTTTTCCTTTTCTTTATTATGGTAGGCGTTAATGCAGTAGGCCTGTTGGCGAATGTGGTCCGCCAAGTATAAAGGAAGGATGTAATGAGGTGATGATGCTGCTCCATTCACACACAAGTGGACAAAGAGGCTATACTAGATATATGGAGAAAAGGAGAATGCATTGGGAACTGAATAGGACAGTTGTGAAGAGGAAACGATAAATGAATGAAAGGGACAAAAAATACTGACCAAAAAGTCATTTAGATTTATGCTCCGCTCAAAGGACGCACAGCGATTGCATGGCACCGAATTTATTATAAACAGCAAAGCTGGAACGTTCCTGAATTGCCCCAAAAAATATGAATATCTACAAAAATTGTAATGAAAAGAAATGTATGTAAACATTATTATAAGTATTTGTGATACAGAAAGTAGATGAGGTACAATTCACCCAAAAAGTAGAATGTGAAACTTTTATCTGAAAACCCAAAGTGAATAACGATGGTAAACTCTTCAAAGGTTTTTTCCTGGTTGCAATACCATTTTTACCCATCAATCTTACATTGGCTTTTTAAAAAATTCACAATTTGGCTTTAGCATGTTTCATTATCAACTATCTTATTCAGCAACTTAAATTGACGTAATGAGTAAAGAAAAATACACAAGCCACTGCATCACTTTGTCTGGCAGTCAGGCATGACAAAGACTGCGGCATTTTCAGAAGAGGGAGGTGCACACATACACTTAAATGCACACCCTGCATTGCAGCTTAAACAACAATTACATTACTGATGATTTATATGATGATAAACACAGTGGTGCTATTGCCTTTAAAGGGTTAAGTAATATTTTAAATGCTTCAGTGGATGAGTGGTGAGTGCATCGGCTTCACAGTTCTGGGGTCTTGGATTCGAATCCAGGTCAGTCCACCTGTATGGAGTTTGCATGTTCTCCCCGGGCCTTCGTGGGTTTTCTCTGGATGCTCATGTTTCCTTCCACATTCCAAAGACATGAATGGTAGGCTGATTGGACACTCTAAATTGCCCCTAGGTATGAGTGTGAGCATGAATGGCTGTGCATCTCCTCGTACTCTGATTGGCTGGCCACCAATTCAGGGTGTCAACTGCATTGTGCCCAGATTTTGTTGGGATAGGCTCTGGCACCCTCGTCCCCTTATGAGGTTAAGCGGTTAGGAACATGAATGAATTAATAACATTTTAAGTTTAATTCTTCATATGTACCCAAGAAAGTGTCAAATGTCTTAATGGGAAAGAAATGACATAGAATAGTCAGTGTTAAAAGTGTTAAAAGTTATAGAATTCTTCAAAACCACAAATAGTCATCTCTATATAGTGTTAAATGTCTTAATTGTCAACTTTTGGACTTTTGATCACCTTCATTGAAAGGGTTAAGTGTAATAATTAAAACAAAAATACCCATGGCAAACCTTCCAAGCATCATGTGCAATGTTAATAGCATTAATTGTAATTTTTGCACTATGAAAGTTTTGGTGACTTTTTAGACTAATTGTTAGGGGTTATTCTGTCAGAAATATACATTAATATTCTGTCAGTTTTTGGGCCTGTCTTTGTATTGCGAAGTTAAAAAAGTAGATGAGATGCAGCCTACCGACTGATCACAAGGAAGAGGTCAAAGTCAAGTGCATCATTTAGAGTAGCTCAAATGTGTTGATGCAGCAAATTGCAAAGAACACTGCAGATGAGTGGGGACACCCTTTGCAGTCATCACTTGCTGCTTTTGCTCAGATCAAATTCACCCATACTTGCCAAGGGATTCTAGGTGATAGCTGGCTTTGCACATTGGAACATTGTTCTATGCACGCACACTGAACGCTCTGAACTTGGTGCCATTTTTGCTCGGTGGTAGTTTGCACATTGTGTTCTGCATACTGTGATGCCCAGAGGTGATTCCTAAAGGTCATCCCGAAAGTCACGGATTATATATTCAATCCATTCATATTTAGTTTCCCCTTCTCGTCCAAGGTTGGGTTACGTTAATGACGCCGAGCGCTTTCACGCCGAACGCTCGCTGAATCAGCACTTGGACATTGGTTCATTCCCCTGATTCGGCAGACTTGTGAGTGATGCTTTGTGGTTGGAAATATCCCTTTTGGACTTTTTGTACCTCAGAATGGCTTATTAGTATAGGCCTCCGTTGTCAAAGTGGTGGCCCAGGGGCCAAATCTGGCCCGTCGCCTCATTTTGTGCGGCCTGTGAAAGTAAATCATGAGTGCCGACTTTCTGTTTTAGAATCAAATTCAAATGATAGGATCTATAAGACTATAGATGTATATTATATTTCCTGATTTCCCCTTTTTAAATCAATAATTGCATTTTTTTCTCTCTCTCTCTCACCTCTCACCCTCTCTCTTTCCTTCTCTCTCTCTCACCTCTCACCCTCTCTTTACTTCTCTCTCTCTCTCACCTCTCACCCTCTCTCTTTCCTTCTCTCTCTCTCTCTCTCTCTCTCTCTCACCTCTCACCCTCTCTCTTTCCTTCTCTCTCTCTCACTCTCTCACTCTCTCTCAATCTCTCACTCTCTCTCAATCTCTCTCTTTCCTTCTCTCTCTCACTCTCTCAATCTCTCTCTTTCTCTCTCACTCTCTTTCCATCTCTCTCTCTCACTCTCTCAAACTCTCTCTTTCACTCTCTCTCTCATTCTCTTTCTCTCCTTCTCTCAATCTCTCTCTTTCTCTCTCACTCTCTTTTCTTCTCTCTCTCACTCTCTCAAACTCTCTCACTCTCTCTCTCTCATTCTCTTTCTCTCCTTCTCTCTCTCTCTCTCTCTCTCTCTCTCTCTCTCTCTCTCTCTCTCTCTCTCTCTCTCTCTCTCTCTCTCTCACACACACACTCTTTCTCTCTCTCTCTCTCTCTCTCACACACACACTCTTTCTCTCTCTCTCTCACACACTCTCTCTCATCCTCTTTCTGTATTCTTCTGTGGTCATCATTCAATCCAGTGCACCTGGGCTATAAGAGGCTGTCTGTAATGCCAAATGTTCCCATTGGAGGGAGGAGGGAAACACCAATGGAGAGAGGAAGATAAGAGAGAGAAGAAAGATAGGATTAAAAATATGGGTTTAAGGATTTATAGGTGAGGGAATAGGGCACGGGCATCAAACCACCAGATCATTTTGAGTAGCCCGCATCAGTAAATCATGTGCATTGACTTCATGGTTCTTGCAAAAATAAAATTAATGTGTTCATTCATTCATTTTCCTACCACTTATTTTCACGAAGGTCACGTTAGCACTGGAGCATTTTCATCTTTTGTAACGTTGAAGTCTATCAAAGCCAGCCAATTGCAGTGAAAATGAATTTTTATTAAACTTCTGTAGCTAAGCAATCAGTGAATGTTTTTTCCTTTAAAATATAAAAAATAAATAAATGTTTTCCCCCCTCTTTATATTTTTTTTATAAATAAAATATAGATATGATAAATTTTAAAAAAAATCTGAACATTGATTTTATGTCCTCCTTTTTCGATAAAAACATTTAAGTAACAAATATATATATATTGTCTTTACTCGCCTTCCTTTTTTGGTATTAAAATAAATTGTAAACATTTCTGTTAAAAGGCTTTAATACATAAAAGAATATTAGAAAGATTTTGAGGTAAAACGGCTTAGAAACAATTGATCAAGTGTCAAAATTGATCAATCCAATTCATTTGTTTAACACTCCAGTTGGAATGGACATGTGGCATTGTCAATGGTATTCACAGTTAAATATTTATAAGCCTTAGTTGATATATAATAGCCCTCCGACGACGGTGAGTTTGACATCCTTGGAATAGAGAATCTAAAATGTTCCAGTTGAATGAGGAATGATGAAACATAAATGTGTTTTGCTAACAATAAATGAGTGTGAGAAATGAACAGATCGTGAGCTGGAGATGAGAAGAAGTAGAAGACAAAGAGGGAGGTGTTTTTGTGGGAGTGAGTAAATGGTGCAGAGGCAGGGAGATATATGAGGGTGTTAATTTGGGTTGCAAAGGAAGCTTCAACAGGAAGGAGACAAGCTTATCCAATTGGGTGAAAAGAAATTACTACAAAGAAAAAAAACAATTAAAGGGAACGGACATTAGGACAGAGGATGATATTTACTCCTGTACTGGGAAAAATGCCTTAAATATTTCTTGTACTGCGTCAGAAATATGCCCATGAAACAAGTACTGACATGATATAAGATAAAAAATAAGCCTTTATACCTTCATTAAAATTATACTACAGTTTTTGTGAATTTGACTTTTGATTGATCTAAAGTACATGTGTCAAAGTGGTGGCCCGGGGGTCAAATCTGGCCCAGCGCATCATTTTATGTGGCCCGAGAAAGTAAATCATGAGTGCCGACTTTCTGTTTTTAGGATCAAATTAAAATGAAGAGTAGAGATGTATATTACATTTCCTGATTTTCCCCCCTTTTAAATCAACAATTGTCATTTTTTATTGCAATTTTCTGTCTTTTTAGTTATAAAATCATGTTGTAAAATCTAAGAATATATATATATATAAAAAAATCTAAAATAAACATTGCTTTAGAGCTATAAGAAATTGAATATTCAGGGGCTTTAGTCCAGTTCATTTAATCCATTTATTAAAAAAAACTGAGTGACTGGCTAGTGTGTTAGCATCACAGCTCTGGGATCTGGGTTCGAATCCAGGTCATGTCCATCTGTGTGGAATATGTATGTTTTGAAGTCCGAATGCTCACATGGCAGAATTGAGATTTTTTACTTAAAAAGTTGCAATTCTGCTACCATTTTTTTTCACTGGTCCAAATCCTTTCCCACACTTTTTAATCCAAAAATTACAGTATTTGTTAAAGAAATGGTCAGATATTGGGTTCAAGAAATATGGTTGGTTATATTTGCTTAAATACAATGGACACTGAAGCTAATTGAAACACATATTGGCCACATGTAGTGGTATCCAATTTTGCTCATTTCACCTGAATGGAGATTGGCAAGTTGACAAAATGAACAAAACAATCAAGACCTTGATGAAAGAAATGGACGGAGGCCAGCTAAGACAAATCAAGATATGTCTTTCTCTTGGTAAGAAAGGTGGAAAAAAATAGTTGTCACCTTGACAGAGAAAAAGAGATGGAAAAACAGGAAGATGTAATGATAGAGAAGGAAAGGAATCAAGGAAGACAAAATGAGAAAATGAAGGAGGCAAAGCAAAACATGTGCTTGAACTGAACCACGTTTCAATCTGTCAGAAAGAAAATTGAAAATTCCTTCTCATAAAAAAGGCTGCCTCTCAGTTGTTTGTGGTTGGCTGCAAACATGTTTTCTCTCCTTTTGCATTAATATTGTACTTTTGGGAATTGAGCATTGCCTCTATCTAAAATGAGGCTCTGGAGTTAGGATTTTTAAAATGGTCAAGAAGCCTAAATTGAATGCAAATTACCTATGGATCACCATATGAACTTCTCAGAATTTGCATGGTTTTATATGTGGGTTTTTTTCCAGTAGTACCCATGAATGTCATCCAATGCTTTTTGACAGTAAAGGAGAAAATCCCCTCAATAAAACCTATTAAAAAATAAATAAAAGTAAATAGAGGAAATTATTTCAAAAAAATATTATTTCAATAGTAGTATTTTATTTCCAAAGTTATATTTGTAAAAAATATTCATTTATTTATAAGATTTTATTTAATCTATTATTTTTTTTAAATATATTTTTCCATTTGAGTTTCTTTCAATTTTAGTTGGATTTTTTCAATGTATATTTTCAATTTTTTTCATTATTATTTTAATCTATTTCCACAACACTTTTTGATATATATTTCTTAAGATATTTATATTGATTTATTGTGGTATTTAGTAAAATTAGAATAAATAAATGGACGGGTGGTTAACATATTGGCCTCACAGTTCTAGGGTCGAGGATTCAAGTTTACATGTACGTCTTAGGCTTGTGTGGGTTTTTCTGGGTACTTCAGTTTCCTCACACATCCCAAAAACATCCATGTAGGCTGGTTGAACACCCTAAATCACTCTTCAGTATGAGAATGGGTCAGGGTGTCCCCCCCCACCTGGTGCCCGAAGTCAGCTGGCAAGGCTCACATTCCTATCATTAGGATTTTGTCGTTTTTGTCATTAGTCTTTCCAACACACTTCCTCCTTTCTAGCATCACTTGCCTTTTCCAATTACCCCCCTTGTCCATCCCCCTCAGCATTCAACTCACCCTTTTCTGTGCCTTTGAAATCACCTGCCTCACCTGTCCCCCCTCATTCCACGTCAGGATTTTTCATCACACCAAACACTACTGATAGCCTCAAAGTGTGGTTTCAGTCACTGTGTGGCATAAAGAGGACAGAGATCAGGTTTGCCAGATTGCAAAAATATTCTCGAGCCAATAACTTCAATCACTTCAATAAAAAAAAAACAGCATGCATAACATCCCATTCAAGGAAAGACGTTCTGATTACAAAGTAAAACCAGACAAAAGAAACAACTAAGTCAACACAGGGTCACATAAGGTTGGAATCATTGCTTTTTCACCGTTAAGCAGAATTGAATATGTATTTTTTTTCCTCTAAAAGGTTAAACCTATTGGATTATTTTCAGTTCAATAAACACAAAAGCTCAAAATTGCAGTCTCTAGTCTAGAGTAATCGCATGGGCTCTCACAAGGGGCATCTCCTATTAACTTTTAGGTACTTTCAGGTCACTTCCTTGTTAACTCATTGGCTGCCATTGACAGTATTAAATTAAATTGAACGAATATTACTGTAATGTCAGTGCAGATGTGCTCTCAAACATTCCCTGGAAGCTATGCTATTGGGACCAGTGAGGTTTGAGGACGATGCGAGGGTGCTTGTGGGGTTCATTTGACTAAAAAGCAATCATGTTTGCTCATTTCTCACGTGCATTCATAAGTACAGATAATGGGTAACGCTTAAACAGTTACTATAGCACCGTTATAGTTTGAAATATGTAATGCATGACAGCAAAAGAGTAGTTTCATTGTGTTACATAACACATGTAACATTAGTTCCAAGACCAATGGCAGTTCAGTAGTTTCAATACATCATAACTGGAGTGAAGATGCTGATGTAAGCAACTAACGGAGCTTCAAGGTGTAGGGTTAGGGTTCCTTCCCTCTGAAATGGCTTAGTTTTGTTCAAATTAGCCCAAATTTCACCAAGCTGCCCAGTGCATTTCTCTCCTACCCTAAATCTTTGAAACTAGCTCGAGTGAGTGGGAGAGAATCTGCCCAATTTGGCAACAATGAAGAAGATGTGGATGGAGTGTTTCGGGACCTAATACATGTCTCCCAACTCATGCCAACGCTCATTAGTGTTATCCAGCCTCCCAGGAAACATGCTTTGAACGAGTGATCAACCAAAACATGAAACAAGAGTTTTAGTGAGAATAGTTTGGCACACTAGGTTGTACTTTGACTGGTGCTACCACACACAATTATGGAAGCTTATGCATATTAACGCTAAGAAATTGGAGTTAGCATCACAGGTTACAGAGGTCTATGGAAAGTGGTTGATTTTTCTGATCGCACAGTTACAATGACCGGACCAGTGTATGAGCACGGAAAGCGTGCAAAATATAAGCAAAGAGATGAGCAGGATGAAGCGTCGGCCTGGAGCTGTTAGAGCCACATTAACACAGCACTGTTCTATCTGTAGTGAGCCAAGCGTAAATGCATGAGGAAGAAAGTGAAGGCAGTGAAGTGAAATTAAAACCCGGTGGTGATGAGATGCTTGCCTCAAAGCAATACTGACTTAATTCTCTTCCTGGTCAGGACAATAAACTGGACAAATAAGTGCAATTCAATCACAACAATTTTAACAACTTGGAAAATAAGTCTTTTCTGAGGTTTCTTATACCATTCATGTCTGTGTTTGTATGGTGTGAAAACATTGGAATATTTTTTTGGCATCAACCTGACTATGTTAAAGTTTGAGTTTTAAGTGCACGCTGGCAGAAAGCAAAATTAGAAAACAAGTTATGTGAAAAATTGACATTAAATAAAAAAGTTACTTTCAATATCACAGCGGCGTGAAAACATTGATTATTTTTACATGAACATGATTAGATGTTAGCGCTTGAGTTCTAGATAACTGCTGGCAGAAAGCAAAGCAAAATTTTTAAAAAAAGTCTCTAGAAAAATTCATGCAGTCATTCATCCATCATCTGAAGTGTTAATGTTCATGAGGGTCCAGGGGTGCTGGATCCTATCGCAGCTAACAGCCTGAACTGGTGGCCAACCAATCGCAGAACACTTATAGACAAACAACTGTCCACACACATTTACACTTACAGACAATTTGGAGTTTCATATGTTCAAAGTTCATTCATTCATCTTCCATAGCACTTATTGTCACAAGACTCGTGATGGCGCTGAAGCCGATCCTAGCCAATCGTGGGAATTGGTTGCCAACCAATCGCAAATATTAAAAAACAAACATCAACAAAAACAGTTGTGTTCTTGTCATGAGCAGTTATGACTTGCAAGGTCAACATTAGTAAAAATAAAATCAAAATTACTGGGTTATGTTAGGTTAGAACTTTATTTCATTCCATATTCAGGAAATGTATTGGTTGCTGTAGCAAGACAGACACAAGACAAACAAGACATTGTAGAACTAGGTAAAAAAAATGGAGCCACACACATGAAGTCCACAAGTTGGGGACCTTCTGCAGACTCCGAATGAGGTTACCACATAGTCCCTTAGTAGTCTGGAGGTTAGTATTTAACTCATTGGCTGCCGTTGACAGAGCTAGGTGCCTAATCCATCTGATGTAAACCAAATGAGTGATAAACTCATGTAAATCCACAGCAGAAGGATGAAAAGAGCCATATGATTGTGCGACTAGCGTCATAAATGCCACTGAAGATGTTAAATTAAGTGATATTTTCAACACTTTCAACATCTGACGTAGGTTATGCATAACTTGCCTTATAGAGACTGTCTATATCTGCATCTTAATCTTTCTAAATCTCATATTCATGAGGACGAACTGCATCGAAAAAGCTGTTCTTCCCAAGATGTATTTCTTGAAGCGTTCATGAATGATGCAGCATTTGTTACCATACCGCTTTAAAGATTCTAGTGCTTCCATCACGTCTTCTGCTGCCATTTGCAAGTGGATAAAGCAGGATTTCAAGGCAAAGCCACTCTTTCTGACATCCACTGAAAATAAAGTTTGCTTGAGTTCATCTTAACAGTCCATGTGGGTGGAACTAAAGCTCCTGAGTCTTCTGTAATGTAATAACTTCTCCACTGCAGTCACAAATGCGCACCTAATAAGGCTAACAACTCATGGCGGCATGGGACATCAGCAGCAAGAGAATCGATGTACACTAACTTCAAATCCATTAAGATGACTTTATTACAGCTTCCATTCTGTCGGACCATTACTGTATAATGCATTTACAATATCTCTTTCACAAAGCTATATATGCACCTTTATTTGAGTAATTAATGTGCCTAAAATACCATGTTAACATTAAATACATTTTATAACAACAGGTCCATATCCATGATTATTTAGTAGCATGCAATTTGTGTCACAATACAGTATGTGGTTCAGAAAACTGCTGTAATAACATGGAATTAAAAGATTTAACAAAGCAGAACTGGAGATTTTTTTGTGTCCAAATTCACAGGACCACTAAGTAATTATGTGTCCTGCAGTCAAAAATAAATTTTATTCTACTCCCTGAGAATGTTCGTGATTGGCCTGTTGATGATACCAATATAATGCTTCCTTTTTTTGTGCTTAATACGGAATATGGCTCACAGTTGGAGCCCCGAGACAAAAAAAAAAAAAAGATTAGTATAAAAAGGTGCCCTGAATAAGAATATTATCTAAGTACACTTATTGTATATGAATAAAAAGCCAGCACCACAGAAAGTGAATAAATAAGAGTGAACACCATCATCTTTCCTGTGGGGATTCTTTTATTATTTTAATTAATCAATTCTGATTTATGATATCCGTGGTTCCTTTCTGCTTTGCAACCAAACGAGAATTGTCTCCTCGGCTGACTTCTGGAATAATGTGCAAATTACATTAAGATGTAATGAAGCTGGCACAGGGTGAGCAAGTTAATGTTTTAATGAGGAAATCACTTAAAAATAAACAGTGCATAAAGGGCACATTTGCAGGAAAAGAGAGCACAAGATGCTTAGTTTTTTTTTTTGATAATCTTTTGTTTTAGTAATGGACATTGCACCATAAATCTGACAAATAAAAAAACACAAAAAATATTTACTTTGGTTGATGTACTAGCATGAGGCTAATAAAAATAAAGAGGATAGAGATCATTTTTGATTGAAAGGTGGAAGCTGGCTAATGGTGCCAACCATTTGAAATGTATTTTTAAATAGTCACATTTTAGTACCGTGTTTTCACGACTATAAGGCGCACCGCATTATAAGGCGCACCCTCAATGAATGACATTTTTTCCATATATAAGGCGCACTGTATTATAAGGTGCACTGTTTTATAAGGCGCACTGTATTAAAAAGGCGCACTGTCTATTTTGGAGAAAATTTAAGACTTTCAAGGGCGCCTTATAGTCGTGAAAATATGGTAATTGCTATTGACTTCCAGGTATGAAGCACTCACTACACAGTCACCTCTAGAGCCAGCCATTGTTGTTGTTTTGTATTTTTTTGTATAAAATTTGCAGTGGGGGAGGAGCTATATGATGGAAGATTTTGTAAACTAAGATGGCATCTGCATATTTAACAGTATTGTTTCAGTTCAGGCATTTGTGTTTTTTTAAATATCCGACAGTGGTGGTTTCTCGTTTTTGGTTTTCTGTTTTTTCCATATATAAGGGGTACTGTCTATTTTGGACAAAATCTAAGACTTTTAAGTGCGCCTTATAGTCGTGAAAATACGGTATTTTAACAAAATTGTTAGTTTAAAATAAAATTCCCTGCTATCTACGGCTTAAAAACAGACGTAATTTGGTATAATCATTACAATATAGAAATGAATGGCAACACTACCAAAATTGTGTAACACACTAACTCCAGTAATCCAGTTGCCTTTTCTTATCCATCTGCTTATTCATTTGCTCTAATTATTTGAAATTACTGCTGTTGATTCACGTCTCTTTTGTGTTTGTTTGCATAGTTATTTTCAATGTAAAATATGAGCCTAGGCTCAAAACACTGGTTTAAATTACACTTGTTAGTTAGCATCCTTTATGACTTGATCATCCACAAAAAAGGATTCCATCTCATATCTGTTACATTCTCAAGGTTTCTTATTTTTACAGGCTGAAAGACCTGTCATGTTGCTACTCAGGTTGATATTGTTGTTCTTATAGACATTAATTTTGAGGTCCTATTCATTCATCCATGATGAACTGAACATCTTGAAACTTGGTAGCTGTGGAGGAAGGGCTAGAGTCTATGGATCTTTGGAGGCCAATTTTAATTAATTAATTTTTGAATCAAGTCTAATGAATTAATTGTGTACAATAGTGAAGCAGTAGAATGATCTTTGTTGTATGTTTGGAATTTGCCAGTTGAGGGCAGTGCAGACTCATTGTTCGCCACTTATTCTTTTAACTTTATGACAGAATGAGACATAATTATTGTTCATAACTCATGATTTAAGGACAGATAGACACAGACATAAAAATAAAAAAGAAAGTGCAGTGGTAATATGCTGATACGGTGTCAATATTGGATCATATAGCAAGAGAAAAGAGTCGCTAGAGCACCATTCTATTCTGCCATCTGTCGACTATGCCATGCTTATGAGCATGATTTTAGGGGAGAACAGGCCCTATTTTAGCCACAGAAAGCCCCTTCAAAATGTGTTATTTTTCAATTATATTACCAGTTTGATAAGCTCCAGCATACCCTGCGACCCTTGTGAGGATAAAGCGGTCCAGAAAATGAATGAATGAATGAATATTACCAGTTTTCTAATTGGCAAGATGCACTTTTCATACTTTTCAAAATTTCACACTTAATTCATTCATTGATTTTCTGAGCCGCTTTTTCTCCCGAGGGTCGCAGAGGGTGCTGGAGCCTATCTCAACTGACTTTGGGGCGAAGGCGAGTGTCACACTGAATCGGTGGACAAACCCTTCCCACTCACAATCATATCTAGAATGACCAACCAGTCTACCATGCATGTTTTTTGGAATTTGGGAGGAAACTGGAGAACCTGGAGAAAACCCACACACGCCTGGGTAGAACATGCAAACTCCACACAGGAGGATCCAAATAGATTCCTATCCAAGACCGCAAAACTGTGAGGCCAACGCGCTAACCACTCATCCGCTGGGCCGCTTGCATAATTAATTTTCGTCATAATTATTTGTATTTTCAATTAATGTTATTTCTCACTTACTTACATTACCCATTGTCAACCATTGTCTGGAAAGTCTTCTTTTATAAACTTGTGGAGAGCAGTTAGTAAACAGGTATACTACTGTGTGCATATTCTTTTTTGGGGGTCAAAATGGTCAATTATTTGACCACGATTGAAGCCCTAGCAGTCAGTAGAGTGTTTTTGAATCTCACATTAGTATTCAGAGCACGTTGAAGACCCTCATTCATTTGAAAACAACCTGCATGGGAGTCCCATAAGTAATCACACAAGGTATAACCTTTACAATGAAAGAGACGCAGACGTAATCAAAACAATGAGTAGCAGTTGGACAACTGGGGCTCAAATTAGGATGTTGTTTAGCTACAAAGAGATTGTGTTGATTAAGTATGTCGATGTTGCCATTGATGTGGAAATGCAAACAGGTTATGAAAGGCGTCCTCTTGTCTTTAGCGGCTCCCCCTGATATTTCCTCTTGTCCAACAATAGTCTCATAAGCTTTGAGCAATACCAAACCATATTGCTTATGTAGATTTGATGAAGTAGCCGCCCCATTTTATGCTTATCGTCCCTTTGCTCGGCTCATCTAGAAATCCATGGCGGAATTTAGCGTTAACCTATGTGCCACAAACCACATGGCAGGCTTCATCTCTCCCTTTCTACTGTCCTCTACATCAAGTCCTTCTGGTTTTAATCTCTTCCTGTCATTCCTTTTTTAATATTCCGTCTTTCATTATCATCATCCCAGAACTACCTGTCAGTACTTCATCCTCCTGTCGCCTCGTCACAAGCCTGCAAGAGGCACATCTCTTGTGGCCTCTTTCCTGCTATGATGATGAGTTGGACTCAGCAATATATTTGAATTAATATACCAATAAAATTGTTGGACATTTTAGAGAAGAATGGCTTAAGACTTTTAGTGCCGCTGATGAGGATGTTGTTCTTTTTATTCACGAGGAGAAATCCTGTTCAGCCCATTAGAACTTTAACATTAGAACCAGTTAACATTGTTTTTCATACAAGCATCGGACAGTCTTACATCCCTGCTCTAATAATTCAATTTTTGTTCATTTTTTTCATATTTTTCCACTTCATTTTCAGATCCTCCATGTACTTGTTTGAGAAACGAGAAGGATTGCGTCTAAAAGTAATTTTCTGGTGGAAAATGTTCCTCTTGTGACCAATTTATGAGACTTATTAAACTCATTCATAGAAATAGTTACATATTTCTTATGCACCTATCAGTAGATCATAGATTAGTGTAGACCGGGGACAAATCTTGAGTATTTCAAATGTCATTTGTTATCTTCTTTTTTTTTAAATGCTTGTTGAACATCTAGTAGGGATGTGAATACTTAATTAGGAACGATTAATACATTGTGGCCATCTAAAAACATAAAAACGTAAAATAATAAGAAAAGTTGAAACCCTTCATGGCCACAAATTGATGATTTCCAACATTCCAAAATTCATTACAATTTGCGACCAGTACGAGTGGATTATAGAGAATCCAGATTCCTAACTATCAATAAAATGTGTTTACAGCCTTTATGTTACAGTGCATGTGGTCATCTTTAATGCATTGGAAAAAGGTCAGTTTGTGCTAAAAAGTATTCACATCTTAGTACAAAGTGGCTTTCATGGTTCTTCATTATGTCGGTATTCTCATTGTTCATTATTCATTGGACAGGTCGCCAGTCAATCATATATATATATATATATATATATATATATATATATATATATATATATATATATATATATATATATATATATATATATATATATATATATATATATATATATATATATATATATATATATATATATATATATATATATATATATATATATATATATATATATATATATATATATATATATATATAAAAACACACACACACAGGGCATGTACCCCCCACGACCCTAGTGAGAATAAAGCGGTTCAGAAAATGAATGAATGAATGAAGTTTGAGTTCATACTCTTCAGAAAAACACAAAGTTAATGTAGAAGCAAAACAAGACAACACATCAGTAGGAGTAAATACGTGCTCCACAAATTCTTTGAAGCAACCATTAAATGAAAAGAGAAATAATCAATTAAAAGTGTAAAGGAATGAAACAGACTCAGGTCTATGAAAGAGAGTGTTTGTGTGGTGGCGGGGGTTAATCATCTCAGAGGGGGATTAGAGGACAGAAAGGTCCCTTGGGTGGGTGCAGTGAGAAAATTAGGTGAAGAAATCGAATAGCTGCAGGGAGGAAAGAGCAATGGGGGGCAGGAAGGACGAAACAAGGATGGCCATGAAAAAACAAGAATGGTTGATGAGAAAAGAGTAAAAATTTGATGATCACTAATTGTGAGGTTTAATTAGTCATGGAAGCCAAACAATTAAGTAGAGGTCACACCCTAAACTGGACTGACATTGGAAAACGTAGGGTTGTCATTAGGGATGGTATGATATGCTTCAACTTACGACACAATGCACCATGATATGTCAAGGTCATGATATGATATGTCACGATACGATATTTAAAAAAAAAAGTAATTACAACAGGTTAATGTTGTATTAGTTGCCCAATGCAAACAGGAAAACAGACTAACAACAAATGTGTTGTCTTGGTTAGGCACAAGGAGACGGACAACCATTCACGCCCACACTCATATCTAATTAAAGTATTCAACCAGCCTACCGTGTATGTTTCTGGGATGTGGGAAGAAACCGGAGCACCCGGAGAACATCCACACAAGCCCAGGGAGAACATGGAAACTCTACAGAGTGAAAACCGACCTGGGATCGAACCCAGAACTGTGAGGCCGATGGACTAACCCAGGGGTCGGGAACATTTTTGACAAAGAGAGCCATAAACAATACATATTTTCAAACATTATTCCTTGAGAGCCATACTTAGCATTTAAAAATAAAAAAATACATGAAAATGTGAGCATTTATTCTTCATTTCACCCCTTTGAAAGTAAAAAAAAAGTCTGAATTATTTAGAGAACATTATTTCACTGTTGCTAATCAATGAGTACCAATGAAAAAATGCATGCAGAAGAGTCTAATGAAGAAAAATATGTTTTAAAAAGGCGTAGAGCCATATACACCCATCTAAAGAGCCACATATAGCTCCCGAGCCATTGGTTCCCTACCCCTGTGCTAACCACTCTAGTAATTTACCCACTTTAATAAATAAACACAACACAATGTCATTACTGTATTTAATATATTTCTATTTCATACATTTAAAGTTGCTGTGTCTCTTGTTATTAAGAAAAAATAATATTTCAACGTCATGTGAGTAGCCAGGGGAATTGCCTCAAATATGAATAAATATGAAAGACTATAATTTCATGTTGTGCTGTGTCTGAAATGTCAATGCTGGAGATTCAAAGTGCGATGAGTGTATCCTTTCCAGTCTTTATATCATGATCCATTCCTATCATTTTTTTCTGCGTATTTTGACAGTTTGTAAAGCTACACATGATCAAGCAATATTATGTCCAAAATCTAGTTGTCAGAATGTCAAAATTTGGAAATGTACCAAAGTATTAATCCAGAAATGCTGTATGCAAACACACTATTTTTATGTTTTTCAAAAGTATCGATTCACAGTTATAGTTATATTTGCACAGGCGGTCTGGAGGGCAAGTGGTAAACGCGCCAGGCTCACAGTTTTGGGGTCGAAGGTTCAATCTCAGGTTTGGGGAGTTGGCATGTTCTGCCCATGCTTGTGTGGGTTTTCTCTGAGTCGCTTTGCACTTATATTCCAAAGATATGCATGGTAGGCTTGATGAACACTCTAAATTGCCCCGAGGAATGAGTGTGAGCATGAATTGTGGTGCTTTTTGATGATTTAAGTACAGTCCAAATATTTGAAATAATAATAATAACTGAAGATTGAACATTAAGCCGAATGTTTATCACCCTCACATCAGCTAACAAGCGACTGAAACTAGCTGTTAAGTGAAGTGATAGATAGTGTTTGTCTGTACTGAAATGCAGTGATAGACAAAAAAGTTAAGTATATAGATAAAGAAAATTAAAAGGGCAAAGATGTTTAACTCCCTGAACTGGCTTTTCTATAGAATGAGATCAATTTTGATAGAGAGAGAGAGAGAGAGTATCTCAACCAGGTAATTGCATTCCGATAGCAACTGTTTGCTTTCAAAATTGAGAAGCAGTGGTGTCCCAGGGCTTACTTGTGATTTATTTCAAGGTCAAATTTTAATTACACGTAATGCGATTGACTGCACACTAACAGCTGTGCCAGGGGTAACCAAACTTTGTCAAAATGGTGATGAAATTAAAGAAAGAATTTATGAATAAATTCAATTTTAATGAGTGAAAAAAGAATTCAAATGAAACTGTTATAATCACTCTTGCATCTATTCTAACCAGGAGCATTTACTCGCAGAAGACTACCTAAATAATTAAAGTTAATGATCTGGACACTCATAACGAAATATTTATGAGCTTATACACATATTACAATGAGTGATTGAAATAATCTACATCTTTAATTTGTTTGCTAATATTACAATATTTCAAACAGTCTCAGCGCCCATATTGTTTTCATTATGTTTGTTTTGTAAACTGGAATCTCATTAATGTGAATCATAACAAAGGAAAATATGTCTAATTTGGGAAGACTCCAAAGAACTATGATATTTTTTAATAATTTGTAGACACATATTTATTGGCGGTTGGAAAAATAGCACTTTTTGTTGCCTTTACTTCTTACAAATTAGGTTTGAATAGTTTTACTTTTCTTTTTTTATTTATTTTTTATTTAAACATACTTTATACTCACGCAGGGGTAGGGAACCTATGGCTCGGGAGCCACATGTGGCTCTTTTGATGGGTGCTTATGGCTCTCCGCTAAACTGTGAGCTAAAATCTGGACACTATGTCTAGAGTCGCTTTAATCTTCCAGTTTTTAATCAAACCTGCATGCATGCATCTATTAGCATCAGGGTAACAATTTTGTCAACATAATTCTGAGACTTTTTCTACTTTGAAGGCAGTGAAATTACTAAAAATACACGTGTCATCATGTATTTTTACTTCTTGTAAATTCTGAGTATGGCTCTCAATGAATAACAATTGAAAATATGAATTGTTTATGTCTCTCTCTGTCAAAAAGGTTCCCGACCCCTGTATTAATGGAACAGTGGTCTATTGGTTATCATGTCTCCCTCACAGTTCTGTGATCAAAGGTTAAATCACCGGAAGGATCTGATTTTCCTGTGTGGAGTTTGCAAGTTCTCCCCGTGCCTGCATGGGTTTCCTCTGGGTACTCCAGTTTGAGGAGTTCTTGAGGCAGTTCCTGTACATTTTAGTTCACTTTCTGTCAATTCAAATTTGGTTGGTGTATCAATACCACATTGACATGATATGTATTATGAAAACAGAATATATTATTACAAAAAAATAATAATTCTACATACTTACGGCAGATGATTTTAAAATGCAAGCCTTATTCTGGGGTAATCTCAAAGGTTCTAAAAGTCTGTATGCATTCCTATCACTATATATAAATAACTATCGACTTTTCCCAGTTCTACTGAGAGCTGAGTGGCTTAGTTCGGTTATCTCACCAAGTCAATCGTATTCTCTTCATTTCAGAGTGAATTGTTTCATTTCCCCTGGACACCTTTGTGCAATAGGTCATGTAGGTAATAATAAAAGATTGAACGATCGGCCACACAAGTCAAGTACTTTTTTCCTATTGATCCATGTGTGCAGGTCCATGTCACATAAGTAGATAACAGTACAGAACTAGGGAAGCTCATATATCACCTACTGTGATAACAATGGCCGGATGGTGTAGAGTAGGGGTGTCAGACTCGGGTTGGTTCGTGTTAACGTGAACTCGATTTTAGACCATTTTAGATGTAATATTTAGATTCTTTTTTTTATAAATGGATTAAAAGAACTGGAATAAAAGCCCTGAATATTCCGTTTTTATAGATCTAAAACAATGTTTATTTTAGATTGTTTTAAATATAATTTTAGATATTACAAAATGATTTTTGAACAAAAAACACAGAAAAAAAATATTAAAAAATTTCAATTATTGATTTAAAAGGGAGAAAATCAGGATATTTAATATATATCTACACTGTTCATTTTAATTTGATCCTAAAACAGAAAGTCGGCACTCATGATTTACTTTCCCGGGTCACACAAAATGATGCGGCGGGCCAAATTTGGCTCCCGAGCCGCTTGTGGTAGTATGATTGTGAGTGCATAATGATTTTCCTTAAAAAAAAATCAGTTTCAAAGCACTATGCCACGCTACTGAATTTTGATTGTAGAATTAAAGATAATAATGTAATGAGTAAAAGGGTTCAGTAAAACTAACAACCAGGTATTTAGCAGCAAAATGGCCTAAAAATAACTAGATGTCAAATGTTAAATTAAGAAAAGAAGGTCATCAGTCAAAGGTCAATCAGGTTATGTCTCATGCTGAGTAAAACAGTCCAAGTACTCAAATTTCTTTGACTATGTCTACAAAGACAGAGAAAAAAGTCTTTACTCAGATGATAGTTTTACGACAAAAAATTAGACCAATCTGCCAAATGACTACAAGAATAAAATGCAAGCTTTCCAAAACAACCTTTTCTGATTTAGAAGATACATCAAATAAAAACTATTCAAAAGAAACCAAACCATTATCTGGTGAATTATATTTACTTCATCTATCGAATGTATTTATTTTTTGATGGGCTAAGGGTTATCAACCGCATTATTGGTTATCTTTTTTCTCTCCATCGAAATAACCTAGCAACAAGGACATGTAGACTTTTATACTCACTGCAGTAAAAAGACAATTACGTTGTCAGGATTAGAATAGTAAAGTCTCACTTGGTATTTCAGAGACAGCTGAAGACTCAGATGGTCTAGTCAATCCCTGCTGACTTAGCCTCCGGCCCTCCGCCCTGCTTTCATCTGCAGCAGCTCGATGTTACGGCACACATAAAATGTTCCACTCATAAATGGCACTGGCTGCCATCTGTGTCTCTTTCCTTGACTGTGATATTGTTCTTCAAAAACAATCCTGCTTCAGTTGCGTTCCTCAATTTGTCACTTCAAGTTTCATTGATTGGCTGCCAATTAATTAATTGGAAGTTTTTCATGTTTTAATTAATTCCAAATAAGAAAAAGAGAATGTTTTGTCTACTCTTTCCTTTTCATTCATTCCGTCAATTCAATTTCTGAACCGCTTTGTCCTTACAAGGGTCACGAGGGGTGCTGGAGCCTATCCCTGTTGACTTCTGGCATGAGGCGGGCACACCAATTGCAGGGCATGAGGATACAGACAAATGCATTCATGCTCACACTCATACCTAGTGCCAATTTAGCGTGTCCAGCCAGCCTACCAACCATGTTTTTTGAAATGTGGGAGGAAACCGGAGTACCCAGAGAAAGCCCCCCGCAGAACATGCAAACTCCACACAGGTGGACTGACCTGGATTCGAACCCAGGTCCCTAGAATTGAGAGGCCGTCATGCACTCATTTACCGTGCCGCCTACTTTTTTGTCGTATTAATTCGTATAACTTTTCCTTTTTTATAAAAAAGCCAGTCCGACCAGTTTAAATGTAGTGGTTGTTAAGTATATTTTAAGTAATGTGTGAGATGAGTGTCCATATCCCACTTTGAATATTCTTTGCTCTTCCACAATTGACAGCCCAAAGCGTCCAATCCATTTTTAAAGAAAGGGAGGTTGTTCATTTGCCTCCTACCAGCCCAAATGGACTGGATGCTGAGTCTCATCAAGGGCAGTAAGAGATGAGCATTGAGTGACAGTTCTTCTAGTTTACAGGTTGATGGTGATAGTGGTCAATGGGAGATAATGAGTTTATACATTCCATCTTTCTTTATTTTATTTGAGTATGTAATGGTTTCCCTACTCCGTTCCAACAAGTCATATGAGTGTCATACAAATTTCACTTATTTCTTTTGACTTATGATTTATGAGTGTAGTACAATTTTCCTTATTGCTTTTTTGTGGCCTTGATTTTAACTTTATCTCTTCTTCTACCACCTCATGTCTTTCTGACTTTTTCTAACACCCGACTCCAAGAGCCAAAATGGCGATGAACAGCATCCTCAGCGCTGACAACATCAAGAAAGCTTTAGATGCATTTGCAGGTACTTCACAGTGATTTAGCAAAGTGGCACTATTGTTTAAAATAAAGACATTTGTTAAATTAATAGAATAAATGTGGCGCCCAATGACTTGAAGCAAAGTGGGCCACTATATATATATATATATATATATATATATATATATATATATATATATATATATATATATATATATATATATATATATCTAAATATATCTAAATATATCTAAATATATATATATATATATATATATATATATATATATATATATATATATATATATATATATATATATATATATATATATATATATATATATATATATATATATATATATATATATATATATATATATATATATATATATATATATATATATATATATATATATATATATATATATATATATATATATATATATATATATATATATATATATATATATATATATATATATATATATATATATATATATATATATATATATATATATATATATATATATATATATATATATATATATATATATATATATGAAATGTCTTGGCCATCAGGGCAGTTTTAATGAATTTCAAATATAATTTGTCATATATGTGTCTCATATACACTCAATAACGCACCAATTTTTAATGAGAAATTCATACCACGCTCAAAATTAATGCAACAAATACAATACGTATGACCACATGAATTCTATCCTCAGGTAATCCCATTTACTTTGTCATATATTACTCTCTTTTGTGCAGTGGCTGACTCTTTTGACCATAAGAAGTTTTTTGAGATGATTGGATTGAAGAACAAGTCTTCTGACGAGGTGAAAAAGGTCTTCACAGTGCTGGATGCTGACAACAGTGGCTATATAGAGGAGGAGGAGCTCAAGTAAGAGAAAACAGGAACATTGATTCAGAACATGCTACAAATAGTCTTAATAAAGTCTGAACATAATGATTCCCCAAGTATAACCTTTTCATTTTATGCTCCTGTTCTTTGTTAGATTTGTCCTGAAGGGCTTTGCCAAAGATGGCAGGGACCTGACAGATAAGGAAACCAAAACATTTTTATATGCAGCTGATAAGGATGGCGACGGCAAGATTGGAGTTGATGGTAAGCTGTATTTTCCAATAAATAGAATGGAATAACAATAATATAAATAAGTGCAACAACACACCCTATTTTGGACAAATTGTCCCACCACAGGTTTTTTTTCATCTTTAGGGCAGAAAAAAACCTTTGGAATTTTTTTCTTCTGATTGATGTTTGATGGTAGATTTTAACACTGGTGTTATTAAATTCAATCCTTCACAGACACTGAAAGCTATAAAGGTCAAATATCATTGGATTTAGAAAGCTGGTACTCAGACAGTACAGTTAATTTTGTTGGAGATGAGTTTTCACAGCCCACTTTTGGACACATTCTCAACTCAATAAGTACAATTGATGATGCTAGCCGTTCAATCCATTTTGACTGGAAGGAGTCATTTATTTCCTCTAATATGGATTTGGACGTCGAGCGCTCTCAATGGAAGTGAAAGATGAACATTGACATCCAGTTTTCCCAATCCGAATGAATTTAATGTCTATTGTTTTTGTCTAACATGATTTAATGTTTGTGAAAGATATCATTAAGTGTCCTAACACATTGGATACAGACAAAAGTGGATGAAAAGTGACATCATTTATTGATTTACACTTAAAGAGATAAGCATTTGTTTGCATTGTTGTCAGGTGTCATGTCATAATTATGACAGTATGCATTCAAATAAAGTATAACTTACTACAACAATAATATATTACATTAAGAATAATACATGGAGAGATATACTAGAATGTTGTGAGTGAAGTCAAAATGTAGGAAAGCTTTCATCATGACTGACCTCTTTTCTTTTTATGATCTTCTCTTAAAAAATGAGGCTTGAAAATCACTCTTCTTTTCCACAAGAAACTTAAAAACTACTCACAGCTAATTCTCTAATATCCTGAGGGGGGTGTGTTATATAATTTATTTATTTATTCTAGTATACATACTTTGTTTTATGGTAGTAGAAGTTGCCGAAATTGTGTGTCGAATTCTTACATTTCTATGCCATTAGGGTTATTTGACATACAAAGGCTCTACTGTACATTGCATTTTTATGAAATGTTGATGCAATGACAACGATTAAGACACTCTAACTACTTTCCCCCATCTCTTATAGAATTTACTGCCCTTGTGAAAGATTAGTCATCTGTGACGACCCACTCCAAAAGGCCTCCTCACCATTATTACATCTTGCCCCCCTTCCCACATCCTTTTGAGTGCATAATGAATATCCAATACATAAACACAAACACATACACAGACACATACAGTATATGATGCCCTACAGCTACATGCATTCATCCCATTTTCTCCTTTTTATACAAGATGTACTTGTTTGCGCTTATGTTTAGATGATAAAAAAAATGCCTGCAGGATTAGACCTTGCATTATAAAGCAAAGTAGATTCAGTGTGTGAAAAGATTCTGAGCAAGATAACCTATTTTCTCTTCCATGCATCATTCTCTTATTTATCTTTCTTATCATTAAGTTTCTCAACCAGTATTCCCCCACCCTCTCAAATTAACATTCTATTCATCTAGCAACACATCCGCCAAGCAATGAGATGTATTATTGTCATGCTATAAGAAAGCGGTAAAGCTGTGAATGAAAATAAATATGAATAAAATTAAGGCAAAGCTTCGACTCTTTGACTCTTCTGTTTGCTGAATCAATGAATATCATTTTACCCTCTTTGAATTTTTACCCTTTTTTTACTCAGCCATACCAACTCAAAAACAACATGACAGAAAGTACATGAAGTCTAAAATGATGTAGTACTTCAAAGAGCTTGAGAAGGGCATCGTATAAAAAAAAAAACAAAGCGGTAAGACTATCAAATGCACTAGAGGTGCTGCACTAATTTAAAAGAACTATACTTTGAAGCTATTAGCACAATTGGATTCACACTAAGGTTCAATTTGGGTTAAGTATCCCCAAAAGAAATGCAAACAGGCAATGTGGGATCTTCTTTTGTAGGCCAATTTAACGCCTGAGCAAGTAAAAGGATAGTCCAATCTTATAGCAGCGAACAGCATAGAAACTGTTAGTTTTACATTGTTGCACCATCAGAAGACCACGAGAAGAAATTATACAACAATACAAATGTTAAATGCCCTTTCAATAAACATCATTTATTGGGAAATTGTAACATTTCATTTTTTCCATTCTATTCTATTATGTATTTCTCAATGACTGGCAATGAGAAAATTCATTGTTATAATGCATTCCTTTGGAAAATGTTGATGTAATCACTATTGCATATTGCTTTGTTAAATACAGATATATAAAAATATTAAATATGCTGAATGAACGGTGAAGGTTTATTAAGTTCTGGACTGTTGCTAACATGAAAATTATTAATAACGCCATATCTGAGGAGTGTATAACATTTCATAAATAACTTGAATAAACCTCCCTTCCGCTTTAAAAGAATTATTACACATCTACTTGTGATGAACTCATCTAATACACATTACTTTTATGACTAGACACCACATGATTGGAGGTAAATCGATTCATTCATTCATTTTCTGAACCACTTATCCTCACAAGGGTCGCAAGAGGTGCTGGAGCCTATCCCAGCTAACTATGGACACACCCTGAATTGATGGCCAGCCAATTGCAAGGCACGAGGAGACGGACAGCCAATCAAACTCACACTCATTCATACCTATGGGCAATTTAGAGTGTTCAATCAGCCTAGCCTGCATGTCATTGGAGTGAAGGAGAAAGCCGGAGTACCCAGAGATAACCCATGCAGGCCCGAGGAAAACATGCAATCTCCACACAGGATAATCGATCCAGGACCCCAGAACTGTGAAGCCAACGCGCTAAACGCTCAGGCTTCTGAGGTCTACCTACCATTTGTGTATTATAATATAATATTATATATTATTATACATATTCCACTCTTAAATTCACATCCACTGTTTGCCACAATGGAAGCACGCTATGCTAATGCCGGTTAACCATGCAAATTACTGAATAGGGATTTTTTTTTGAGAAATTTGGACTTTGTGGCCTGTAGTAAGGAACTCTCTCAAGTGCAGAAATTATGGTAATTATTTAAACTTGCTTGGAACAGAGGTGTTCTCCCTGTTGGCAACTACAGAGCTCATGCATTACTGACAGAATACATTAGTTCACATTTTTATGTTCTAAAAAAATATTGGAAATACACTTGCCATACATATTTAGGCATGTCAGAAATTGTAAAATGATTCGTTTAACAATGCTAACATAAAAACTGATTGTGGTTGGAACAACAAACTACATAAAGTATAGATAATTGTCAATCATAGCAAATAATTTTGTAAACAAATTGACATCAGCGATGAAGCCGAGGCGCTGACCTGTCATTGGTGGATGTAGGCTTCAACTTAACTGTTGCAAATGGGTTTGTACCCCTTCAAGGTAAAGAAAAGAAATGAGAAATATTAACAAAAAACAGAAGTATGACCTTATTACAATGTGCAACATAATATTTTATGTAAAGATGAAGAATATATTAACATTGCCCTCAATAAACTATATACGGGCTTCAGAACACATATAACAATATCAATGGAGATAAAGAACATTGAGGCAACTTTTTAGTGTAAGCTTTTAGTTTTTTACTTACCTCGGGAATAGTTCTGGTTTAGATACATGTGGCTGGGATCGCTGCATGGAAAAAGACACAAAAATGCGGGAAAAATGTAAATAGACAAGTGCAGATATGTTTGCAGTTATAGAATTGCATCCAAACCAGCCTTGATCATTGACCTCGCTACATTTCTTGTGCAAGAATTGCATGTTGAACACACGCATGCACATTAAAGTCACTCAGACTAAAGAAAAAAAATCCCAAAATGTTGTATACTGCAAACACCATGCATCGATATCCACTGTTAAACCGTTTTCAAAAATGAGAAATAATGTTAAAAATGCGAAATAATGTTAAATATTTTACTAATATTTAGACATTACCGTATTTCACGGACTATAAATCGCATCCGTGTATACATTGCATTTTTTTTTAGCAAAAATTAAGCACAAATATACGTTAAAGTGACATTATTCTACTACGTTTTGCCCATACAGCCTAGAAAAAAACAGGCTGACGGTAATCAGAGAGATCATTAGTCGCAGGCCCAGCCAAACTATGAAAAAAAATGCGATTGATAGTCCGGAAAAGATGATACTCGAATATAATTGAATTATTAAAGCAGCACCACTGCACAAAAACTCTCTCACTCTACACAGTTAGCAGCTGGAGCTTCCACCCTGCATCCACCAGAAAGAGGGATGAGGTGACATAGAGAACAGCACTTTGCCACAGTGCTAGACAGAGGGAACAATGAAAACAAATAAACACAAGAACAAAAATAAACAATAGCTTTCTTTACACCCTCACAGCCTCAATTTAAGGATTATACCAAACACAGACATTTAGCGGGACCTGTGCTATGCCGAAAAAGAGAATTGATGCCATTTCTGCAGACTGAAACACCCACACAAAAGCACCTACCTATATTTACAACCCAAATTATACTTAATTAAATAAAATTTCCTCACTTGCTTCACTCCATACAGGATCTCTTGGCTTCCAAAATGTTTTGTGTGTGGTTTTCAACATTAAAAATAGTACTAATTAAAAAAAATATTCAATTGTTTTCATGCTTTCAAGTGGAAAATCAAGAATAAGAAAGTCAACTTTAATGCCATTGACAGTGATACACATAAGATTCATTATAACTGGCACTATTCGCAAAGATTGTTCTTGCAATACACAATAAAATAAAATATTTATATGTATGATACAGATTAGCAAGAACTAATATCTTTGGTTAAAAAAATAAAAATGAAGATTGAAGGCCACCGTGAAAAAAAAAACAATTTAGTAACGTAATTTAATATTAGATCATTACAAATATCTCTTAATTTTTCTAATTAGTGAATTAAAGACGCAAAAAAACGTTGCTTTCCTTCTACCGAGAGAAAGAAAAACATTTTGCATGAGAAGTCGTCAAAGATGAATCCCATAGACTCCGTAAAAATCATTTTTACTATCATTGTGTACTGTGATACCTTTTTCTCTGGATTGGACTCTGTTGTCTTGTTGGAAGTGCCGGTTTGGTTCTTGGGGAATTTATTTGAAGACTGCAGAAGTGGAGGTGGCGGTGGAGGGGCCAATGGTGTGTTTGTTCCTGGTGCATCCATACGGCTACTCACGCTACTGTTGCTTCGTCCCCGGAGAACAGAATTACTAAAAATACAAGCAAAATTGTTATTTCTGGACTATAAGTCACAATTTTCTTTTTCTTTGTTTATCTGAACCTGGATTAAATGTACTGTTTCACCACAATAGAGTTTGTGCTGCACCAATACAATTATTTTGCACCACATAACAATTCTCGCACTCTATGTGCTATCGGACTATTTTAATAATGTTGTGATTTGTATTATGTCAATTTGAAGGTAAAATAATTGCAATCATGGCTTGGTCACACAGTGTGCTATTGTTCTAGACGTCCAATCTATTAGAAGTGGGAGGGCCATAATCCCTATTAAAATGGATTGGCCGTCTACTTGTGATGAATTTATTTAAATTTAATACAAAAGGATGATTGGACTCTAGACAATTTGATGTCTATCATTATCCTGGAAAGGGCGACAAGTGTTTGTTCCTTTTTTTTCTGGTGTCAATGCTGGCAGCCATAATGAGTAGGTAGACCATCAATTGGAAAATAGATATTTAAACGAATATATTGCAAAGCATGTTATTTCTCAGAACTCTCCCATTCCAATTATGACATTTTAATGCCTTATCATTCCCAATATTGGCACAGTTGAATAGTGTGTTATGTGTTCATTTGGAAGTTAGAGACTGCACCCTCCAAATTACTTGATTTCTCCAGTTACCACAAATTCAATAAAGTATTAATTCAATATTTGATTGCTGTCCACATTAAATTAACTAAGTTTAAGCTAAGATCGCTCCTATCTAATCACCCTTGTTACTGCCACAATGAAATTTCTTCAATACGGGAAAAATAAAGTTATCCAATCAAATCCAATCCAATTCCTGAAGGCGTTGGGTCACCTAAATATATTTTAAGTCATTAATTCCAGCCCTGAATATTGGTCTAATATATCAATCGGGACAGCCTGGGGTAAAGCAGCACAATTATCTCTTAACTCTTTTAGTGATGATGATGATGATGATACAGGGGCTGACTCTTAAGTTATAGCATGGAATGTATTGTGAAATCCAGTCATGTGAAGTTGCAATTGACTGATATGGACAGGTGAAACTTGATATATCCAAATAAATAATACAATAAAAAGTAGTAATTTCCATTTTTGAGAAATTCTCTGGAGGGTGAAGACGTAACATGAATTCTAAATGGAAACATTGCAATGATCAACAAAATCTGTTGCTGTTTTTAAACTATAATATTTAACTATTCTTTTTTCACCTCAATGTAATTTACTTATTTACCTCAAGTTAGGTTTTATAGGGAGGTCATCCACTTCTTCCACATAGGAGGCCGGAAACCATCCCTGACTGAAAATAAATCGACATTAGAGCAAAAACTTTGGTGTTGATGTTGTGACGAATGCTGGTAAAAACTGACTAGTTACACAGACTCACTATAAAAAAATACATTACATTCATATTTTTTACACATCTAACTGTGATTTAATCACTCAAAGAGTTTTGAAATAAGATCAAATTAGGCAAAAAGATCTACGAATACAATCGTAGCTCATGCATACCCACATACTTGCACTCACCGTGAATTGTTTCCAGCTATATGACCATATAACCATCCGTTTTTTGTCTGCTGGACTAGTACAGTTATCATTTCTCCCCTGGCAAAGGGTAACAAAGTTTGATTGAAGCCATCGGGTTGATGAGCAACCCGGGCCCTTGTGGTTTTTCCTAAACCACCTGACGATTCAGCCCCAGAGCGATAGATACTTCCTTGGGGAGACGGAGCTAGAAAGAGAAAGAATGCAAGCATACTAGTGATACATATCTATTGATGGATCATAGCAAATATTAAAGTTAATATCCTGGAGCTGTCAACATAGAGCATTAATATTTTCCATTCAATTTCCACATTTAAATGATTTTTTTTGTTCTCCCTTCAGAAAGCGATTTGTCATTTTGATGGTTAAAAGAAAGAAAATGTTTGTGGAACTTGAAGAGACAAAACATTAACTAAAGAAGGATTAATATTTGGATATCTCAGTACATAATAATTTCATTAAAGAATTATAACATCCTTCTCTCGAATGTTCATACCTCTTGATGGTATTTTTCCAAGAGGCTGCTCTTCTCTGTTCTTCCTATTCTCTTGCCTGGTTTGTGCCTGCATAACCAACAACAACAAAATTCAAGACAACACAATTTCCTGTAAAAATGCTCATTTTAGAGCAAATTAAAAACATGGCAAAATTCCTTTTGTTTTTATTAAACCATTCAATCAGAGGGTATCACCATGCGAAGCCTGCTGCAGGCCTAAGACATCTCATTCCACCAGATGGCACTCTGGCAGTAAAAACATCCATTACACTACTTTACTTAAAACAGTGCAACGAGATACAAATCCATACAGATTTAATAAGGCTGAATTCAAATCTAATCAAAGAAAAAAAATCACATTTAAAACATTATGTCCTTGCTTGATACATTCCTTAAAGCTGACTTGCATTAATTTTGTAATGAACTCACAAGACTATCCAGAGCAGGCTGTATGGCATATGATCCCCTTGTGGCATTTATCTCCTCTCTCCAGCAGTCAGCCTTGATTTGGAGGGAACCCCCATTCTACCACATAAAACACACAACACCAGTATGAGAGTAGTGGATGTACACTGTTGTATGAAGAACACTAGTGTTAACAGAGTTGACAAGTATAGCTTTGTTAAACATCACCTTTACCAACCTGGGAAGAGGGCAATTACAGCTAGTTTATTGTCTTTGCCCTTTGAATCATGAGCTGATTATTTGACTTGGAAATATAATTATACTTCACCTGGATACAAAGGAACTCTTTCAAACAAAGGAAAAGTAAAACCCTTCATGCTTGTTTCTAATACGGTTGTCAGAAGTATGGATACGTTTTGACACCAAAATGACTTATGATTACGAAAGTATGATACTCAGTCATTGATTAGTATTTTTTTTTACCACTGTGGGTCACCAGAAACATGCTGGTATGGGGTAAATTTGATTTGATATGAATCTTGATAATAAATATAAAAAACAAAAAGGGTGTAGACCAAGGATGTCAGACTCAGGTTGGTTCACGGGCCGCATTAACGTCAACTCAATTTCATGTGGGCCGGCTCATTTTTGATATAATATTTAGATTTCTTTTATATAAATGGATAAAAAGAACTGGATTAAAAGCCCCAAATATTCAATTTTTTATAGATTATTTGATCTTTTTTTCTTAGTAAGCGAAAATCGTTTAATAATTTAATAATGGTTTTCATTTCAAAAGGAAACCATGTTTTATTATGTTCCATATTAAAGTGGAAAACAGAAAATATCTTTATGTATTTTTAGATTTTGCAAGATGATTTTTGACCTAAAAACTGAAAAAAAATCTTTAAAAATTGCAATTATTGATTTAAAATGGGAAAATTCAGGAAATATAACATACATCTATATCTATAATTTTAATTTGATCCTAAAACAGAGAGTCATGTTTTCTTTCCCGGGCCACACAAAATGATCCAGTGGGCCAGATTTGGCCCCCGGGCCGCCACTTTGACACATGTGGTATAGACATTTCCAATACGTCAGGTTTCATCATCCATTTGACTGGCTTTGAATAGATGAAAGAAAGAGGAAGAAGGCGAAAAAGCCTTTCCTCCATCCTGCTAAAGATGCTGAATCTTTATTATCTTCTAATCCCTTGTTCTGTTCTTGACCCTCATTATAAAATAGTAACATTTCCCTCACAAAGACTAATAGTAGCTGACACAATCATTAGTCATGATTGAGAATTCTCTTTCTAGCGTATCCCTGTTATAGTCTTCCTGATCATTACTGTAATGAGTAACATGATTTTCTCAAGTCATTCTGTACCAGATGTCAATAACCCCAAAGTACAAGCCATGAAATACAGTAAGAAAAATGTGTACCTGATTCATGATGTGGGAAATAGACTGGATGAGACCACAGTGCTTTTCAGCCAGAAAACGATATCTTCTCTCTTCCTCTTTTAGAGCTTCACTATGACTTTCCCGAAGGAATTGTAAATCCTCAGCACCATCCTGAGTGTGGACATGGTTGTTAGTGTAAATAATGTATTCCTCTTGCAACCAGACCAAAACATTGGAAGACATTTCATGAATTATTCGTTCATTTTCTGTACCGCTTATCCTCACAAGGCTCGTGGGGGGTACTGGAGCCTATCCCAGCCAACTATGGGCACAAGGAGACGGATTCACACTCACACCTAGGGGTCAATTTAGAGTGTTCAACCCGCCTAATGTGTATAATTTTGGTTATCTGAATCATTGCCAACCATCCCAGTGAAAATGGATTGGATGTCTATTGTCATCAATTGGAGCCGAGGAGTTAAAAGAACTTTCTCACACTTATAATGTTTTCATTCTACGATTTAATCCCACGTCATGTTTGTAAATCTGACATTTGTGCATTGAAGAATCAAAATATCAGCCAGAAAAATCACAATTTTATTTTTTTCTGGAGACTATAAACACATTCTAAACACATCATATGGTGTTGAACGGGTTACAAACCTGGTGAGCATAGCGATTTTGCTGTCTATCCATTGCTGCTGCATGGACACTCATTTCATACTGTTTTCTACTACCCTGTGAGATAAAAAATCAACCAAACATATCAGTTGAATCACTAACCCACAATAAAAAGAGACTTCTCAATATATTATTTAAACATCTTTTTCACTCACTGATATGTAGTCTTTGTCTAGCTGAATATTACTGTCCATCTCCTGAAGAATATCTTCAGTGAACCAGCGGAACTGTGACATATACATACACAGTATGTGTAATCTCTCAAGATCCATATATACATGTATATATATAAATCAACTTCAAACTTACCATTTCCTCAAGCTCCAAGGTAAGTTTCTTTTGGCTCTGTGCAATCTGAATCAAAACATCTCCTAGCAGATGAGTAGAGTAGCAAATTTGAAAACAAAGGAATAACATTTTACTGTTATTATTATTATTATTATTATTATTAAATTGTATTTATTTGTTTGAAAACTGGTGAAATACAGTTTAGTATAGTGCAGTGCAATAGTACAGTGCAGCAGTGTTTCCCATCCTTTTTTGAGCTTTGGCACACTTTTTGCATAAAAAACATCTCAAGGCACACTACCATATGAATATTTAAAACTATGTCGCCTAAATTATCAATATCAAGTCGTTTTCATTAAAGTATTATCAACAGGAATCAAATATACCCCAAAGATCATTCCAGAATTTAATTTTTCCACACTGACCTAATCACTAATAGTTGATGCTTGATGGTTATAGTTTTGGTTGTTCAGAGTCTGCAGCCATCAACTTAAAGCAGTGCTTCGCAAACATTTTCGGTTGGAAAAAAAAATGCCCCCTCAACCAAAAAAACAGTAGTTTTATAGAAAATTCTAAGCCACTGCTATCCACCAAGTGAATGTGGAATGACACTTTATATTCTAGTGTGGCAAAAAGTATGTTTCAAAAGCTCCCAGGCATCATTTTGCGGTGCCCTAGGGGGGCCTACTATTATAGAAGCAGTGACTTAAATTAATGTTTTTAATGTCATAATTTTCCCCAATCATATATATATATATATATATATATATATATATATATATATATATATATATATATATATATATATATATATATATATATATATATATATATATATATATATATATATATATATATATATATATATATATATATATATATATATATATATATATATATATATATATATTTTATATATGACATATATGTTAGATATGTTTACTGCCTGCCATTATCTATTATACATGACCTCATGCGAGCATCTGATACCCGACACTGCTAGATAAATGATAAACATACTCACATGTTGACTTCTGTTGTCATGGATACACTCATGTCAAAAGGTTTGTTTATAAAACCATTGAAGACGAAAGTATGAAATTGGGGTCAATGGTACCCATTGACTAGCATATCATCTACTATCTCTTGGCTACCTATGCTCTTTTGAAATCTATGTTCAGTAAAATATACACGTAATCTTTAGATTTTGCCAGTTTTCCCCAGGGAACCCCATTGAACTGAAGTCTGCAATATGCTTTCACTTTACCTATTGAATGTGAGGAGAAGCTGTGGAAAGCCTGCTCGCCCATCTGGGAAAGTGCAGTGAAGTAAGCCTCGCTTTTAACAGCCAGAGCTAAAATACAGTATAAAACAAAAAAAAACAAAAAACATGTGAAGTTACATCTTATGGCATAGGCAAAAGTCAGGAAGAAGAGAAATTAGAGAAAACAACCTTGTTGATTTACATGCATCTAATTGAAATGTGGTAAAAGTTAATCAATTTTCCATGTCGCGTATCCCTTCTAGGGTAGTCGGTATGCTGGTGCCTATCCCAGCGAAATACAAGCAGCAGGTTGGGGACAGCCTGAATTGGTTTCCAGCCAATCACAGGGCATGAGGAGATTGAAAGTGATATTAAAGGAGCATGTTTCATGGAATGAAAGGTTTTCCAATTTCCTTTTGACCCATTAGTTTAGTATGAACAGAAACGAAAGTGGTATCGGTACCGCATTGGCATCAGTCGATTCCACACAGCTGGATGTCAGAATAAATATCGGGAGACAAAAAAATGTATTGCAAAACAGTACTAATTTTTATAAAAAGGAAAGGAAATATTGGCTGAAAGAATGTACCACACTTCCTACCCTACACCACAGACGGATTAATCAATCGATACATAGAAAAATCAACTCTACATTTGTTTCGCGTAGCCTAACTTACAGACACCAACATGTTACAATCATTTGGCTGCCATTGAACATAGTATTTTCTCATTTAGACAGATTTATAGCTGTCCATGTCAAGTAGGAAACAAAGGAAATATTATAAAAAAAAAGGGAAGTAAAACTAGATAGATATGATATAATGACATTATATTACATTATAGGATGTGACAGTGTTGAGAAATAATCAAACCCATTACACTAATGTTAAATGCCATTTAAAGTGCCTCTGTTTGGCCCTAAATGAAGTCCAGATTAAAATTTTAGCATGTTAGGACATTAATGGTGGAAAACCTTTTTAAATGATAACTTACTAAATAAAAACCTGGTCACATTTCTTTAAAAAAAACAACAATAATATGTTGACACTGAAAAAGATCATACTTTCTAAATGCAATGCAACACACCTCCAATCTAAATTAAATTAAACAATGCAAATGTCTGCTTTCCTTGGATACAAACCTGTATCAACAAACACTACAATAGTCCCGACAAAATTGGACTTTGGAATGAGGTTTCATGAAACAGCCGGCTGACGTTTTACGTTTGTTTAGTTTACGGCCCTAATACACAAAGGTGTGTGAATGGCATACAAAAGGACATGGGAAATAAATGTTTCTCATTATTTTTTTTCCTCTCTCACATTTATTCTATTTTGCCTCTGTCTCACCTTGGAAAGCTCGGACATAACTATGGCCCAGTGATACAAGATTTTGCAGGCCAGGGTTGAATTCATCCATCAAGCTCTGTCAGGAAAACAAGACATGTTAAAAGCAAATTCTGTTTGTGTTACGCATTATTTCATTACAAATTACATATACAATATTAGTACAATGAAGAATTACATAACTCAAATTGAACTGCTTTGCTAAAAGTATCACATATTTTTCACTTACTGAATAAATCCCCAAGGTTGATCGACGTAGCTGCTCTCTGTGCATCGTAGACATGTTAATATCCTCCTTTTTGTAACTCTCAATGAAACTCAATGATAATGTCCAGGTCTTAACTCATCCAGGAAACAGAGTTGTATGAATTAGACTGGAAAAAAAAACAGACGAGGCTGCTAGGCTCTTGTTAATAGACTCGGTTGTGACTTGAACCCTCTGCAGTAAATAATTAAACACGGCCCGGCCATAAAACACAACAGTATGTCCTGTAAACATTGACTTAGTATTTGTTTGCTGATATTAAAACTGAAATAAGCAATGCTTGTTAATTTATAATACATACGTGTTCTGTGTTGTAACCTTTAAATCATTTTTAAGGTAGTTATTATATTTAGATTTTTGTGTGTGACTTCACTGTTGTAGTAGCCGAACAAATACAAAGGGTTCCTATTGTATGATTGGGGAATTTGCTTGAAAGTGGGAAAAAGTGCAATGGCAGATGAGTAAATAGTTTAAAAAGAGAATATTAGATTTGTTAGAATGGAGCAAATGTAACACTATATTTGCTCATACTCTATGTGAATTATTGGTAAAACAACCCAATTAAATGTTCAATAGACTACCGTATTTTCACGACTATAAGGCACACTTAAAAGTCTTAAATTTTCTCCAAAATAGACAGTGCGCCTTATAATCCAGTGCGCCTTATATATGGAAAAAACAGAAAACCAAAAACGAAAAACCACCACTGTCGGATATTAAAAAAACACAAACGCCTGAACTGAAACAATAACAACAATAATAACTGTTAAATATGCAGATGCCATCTTAGTTTACAAAATCTTCCATCATATAGCTCCTCCCCCACTGCAAGATTTTATACAAAAAAATCCAAAACATCAACAATGGCTGGCTCTAGAGGTGACTGTAGTGAGTGCTTCCTTCATACCTGGAAGTCAATATCAATTACCGTATTTTCACAACTGTAAGGCGCACTTAAAAGTCTTAAATTTTCTCCAAAATAGACAGTGCGCCTTATAATACAGTGCACCATATAAATGGAAAAAATGTCATTCATTGAGGGTGCGCAATGATGTTCTTGGTACATGTGCTACTGTGTTAAATAAAATTTACAAAAGAAAAAAGGGACAAGAGGCATTTTTTTAATCTGTCCCATTTAGCTGCTTAGACACAGAGAATGGTAATCTGCCTGTTTTTATAAGATACAAAAATTTAATGTGCCACTTGGGGGTTTGATGCGTGATATATAATTTTATATTAGTTCATTAATCTTCCATTCTGCGTATCCACACATGGATCGTTGGGGGGGGGGGGGGGGGGGGTTTGGGGGGGGGGGGGGTCCTGGAGCCTATCCAGCCAACCACAGGCACCTTTGGGGGACACACCTAAATTGATGCCAGCCACTGGGCCGGACAGAAGAAAATGGACAACTACAATAACACCGCCACCAAGTGGGAATCGAGCCAAGACTGCATGCCCTGAGGTCAGGCAGAAAAACTGTACCACCATCGGGTGTCTATTTTAGTTGACTTTAACATATAGTATGTGTTTGATTATTTCTCATATTATATTGTTTAGGTACTCTGTGCTTTACATTCCAGGAACAGTATAAAGATAAATGTGTGTTAATAGATGAACTCGCAAAAAATGTTATTCTTAGGACAAATCTGATCATCTAACATTTTTCTCTTTTATTTATGTGTTGTATTTATGTGTTCCACTCAACAGTGGAAATGAAGAAGGAAAATGTGGAAACTTTGATTGCCAAATTCATTATTTATAGTTTAATATATTATGAGCCATGGCAGTTAGACTTGGATAGCAGTTATTGACTTGTGCACTAGATGGCATTAAAAACCCACAGGATACCTGAGAATAATTTGTACTCTTTTACAGCCATTGATGTTAATATATTATGTCATTCCAATCGTGTATATTTTCATTCTTCTGCTGGGAATTTAAACGAATTCATCAATATTTTATAAGGAGTATGCGCCCAAACCATTTGTTCAAACTTATTGGACGTCTATAGCTGTTTAAGTCAGCCAGTGAGTTAAACTGCATAATATAGTAATAAAAAAAATGCTTCCTCATATGATTTCAATTGATAATATGAAAGCATGATCAACAATCATATATAGTAGAGTTGGGGCACATTTCCCAGTTTTGTGTGATGTGGGGGGAGAAAACTCACAATTTTATATTGGGGTAATGATATACCGCAATATAATACATTTGTGATTATGTGGTGAAAAATTATGCAACAAATATGACAGCTTTCTCCATTCAATTTGATTTGAATTGTCAATAAACGGACATGCTAAGAACAGTTAACTGTATCAATATGGAATAATCTACTAATGCGCATGATGTGTGGTTTTGACTTTTAATACAGTTGTTTAATATTTCGTTAGCATAATACTATTCATTATAAATGTATTGTCTGTGCTTTGCAATGCTATGGAATATACTATCCCATCAAAGTAGTACTAAATCAGTTCAGATGCTATTTTTTGGACAAAATGTGTATTGCTAGAAGAGGTCTCTCTTTGAGGATAATAGCAGGTGAAATGTCGATACAAACGTTATATAATTTTAGTGATACATTGTACAAAGCATGAAATACAAAAGCAAAAAACAATGCATTGTAAGTCCTTTGTGTAAAAGAATCCTTATCATAACCATAGTTATTAATCAGACAAGTTAACACAAAAAATAGATATCCCAAATGGAAATGCTGACTTGGGTGATAAAACTGATACAACTCACCAATTGGTTGAGGGGATTTGCATGTTATCCATGCTGAATTTTTTTTGTTATTAATAAATAAATGTTGGACATATTATTGCTCTCCACATAAAAAAAAATTCATTCATGTTCCGTGTAAACTATTCTCACAAGGTTCCTATGGGTGCTGGAGCCTATCCCAGCTAACTTTGGCTAATAGAACCCTGAATTGGTTGCCGACCAATCGCAGGGAACAAGAAAATACTGAGACAAACAACCATTCATCTTCACACCAATACCAATTGCTATTTAGAGTCTTCAAACAACCTGCCATGCATGCTTTGGGTAGGTGGGAAGAAACCAGAATACCCAGAGAAAACCCACACACAGACAAACTCCATATATGAAGACCAGGAGCCACCAGGGATTGAACCCTCAATCTCAGAACTGTGAGGCGGATTTGCTAATCCACCGTTCTGCCATATTGAAATGGCAATATAATATAATTTTATTCTAACACCTCACACAAGAATACATGAAAAGAATATGTAAATAGTTTCTAAATGACAGGCAATGTCATTTTATCTGTGATAGAGTATATTTAGTCATCCCTGAAACTATTCTAGTATTTCTGGGATAGGTAAAGACATTTTCCGCTACAGACATTTTCCCCTTCTACTCCATCTTAAAGAAGACCATGTGCAGGCAATTGGTGAGGTCTTTGCTTAAATCCCCCAGAGAAGGAACACAACAATTGTCTTACTCGAGCAAATCCAGTTCCTGTTTTAAGTTATATTATCTGTCTTGTTAACTCATGTTGTCACCTGTCATATCATGATTTGGAATTTGTTGTGTGTGGGGCTGTGTGTGTTTATCAAAAAGATTAAATTGTTTTGGCACTGGGTTTTGTATGGGCATGTGTGCGATATAATAAACCTCACTGATGGCACCAGGTCTGAACCGTGCAGAAACCCACTAGACACCATCAGGGTCATCATTCTATCATCTCTATTGCTTTGGAGCTGATCCAATAGGAACCTTGAGACAGAGTTATAGCATGTCCCTGTACAGTATACATGCCTATAATATGCTGCTGAGCTACAAATTATTAAGACATTGTGGTACTGGGGGTGCAGGGAAACCATTAACCGCAGTGAGGCAAAATAAAACTATCCCTAGAAAGAAAACAAGAGCATATGTAGTTCCGTATGCTGGACACATTTTCCATTTCTCCAACTAGCAAGGTGATTTGTAAACCGTGTTTGTTTATGTGACCTACAGCATAGCATCCCATGAGTAAAAAAAATAGCAAATAAACCAAATAAAGTGCCTTTAGATGGCATTGTACTGTTGAATAAATAAAGAACAAATACATTGTATTGGACACGTACAGAGTAATAATTCCAACTGTGAATTATCAAGCTTGCTATATGAAATCTGCCTAGCAACAAGTGGCAGAGCTCAGCTGTAGGACATTCAGAACAATTTTATCAGTTAATTAATACCATGCAGTTAGATTGTTGAAGTTTCGCAGTGAATATTTAATAGGTTGTGCTGTCTGAATGTTTTGGGAAAACTAATATTAACTCCCTTATTTGGCTGGTAAGCAGTAATACGTGTACCACACCTCTTGCCCATAGTTAGGTGGGATAGGTTCTAAATTTTATTAAGTTATCCGATTCAGAAAATTACTTAAAGAATGGATGAATGGTAACTAATGTACTGCCATTAAAAATCATGGGCATATATTAGACAGGGTGAAGCCAAATCATTTGTTTACTGCAAATCAACACAGGACATGTCAAAGTACATCCCAAGATATAAAAATCAGCAAGGCAAAGTAAAGAATCCCAAGTAATACGATTCTACATCTAAGTTTTACTATATCTGGAAGATAGATTCAAAATCATTAAAAAACGACAATCCTCTAAAAAAAAGTTGGGGTTTTCAATCATTGTAGCTATGTCTGGTGTACATTAACCGCGATATTCGAGGGATTACTGTAGTGTTTTTAGCCCTGATGTTAAAGACCCAAGTTTTGAGCAAATGCGATGCCTTAAAATCTCCAGGCAATACATTTGAACTGGGATGTTTCACTCCCATTTACTGCAAGTGCAGGGTTTGTTGTTTGGTTTTCATCAGAATAACTAACACCCCACCCCCAAATAATAAGAAAAAAACACCACTTAATGCACATTTCCTCCTTACTACCAGGAAAAATATGTTGTCCAATCAAATTAATTTTCAAATCCCCCAATCTATGTGAAGTAATTGGAATACTGCAAAAAAAGAACACTGGAATGCTCTGAATATATAGAGCACTAAATGAGTTAATGCGATTGGATACGCTGGTGGGAGATATTTAGGTTTAAAACTGTACTTTAAAAAGGACACATTTGAACTACTGGTAGTCAGGAGGATATGAGAATTAGCAGCGCATAAACATTGCTCTCCTCACTTTGCTACGCTGGTGCATATTGTCAAAATAGTGAGGACATGCGCGTTGTGCACATGAACGGAGGCGGTCTAAAGAGTAGCACATTAAGCTCAGGCGCTTTCTGTAGACTCCATGATAACTCCAGTGAGGCGCTCTTCTCTCCCATCAGCAGCATTACACGGAAAAGTACACCGGATTTTCGCCTTCCAAAGCTCGTTCCTTATTTAAAACACATCAGGTGGACGATTTTATTGCCTTCGAGCTTCTACGTTTCCCCCTCCTCTTTGTTGTTACATTTTTTTTTGATCGTCGATCGTCTCTGCCGCCACCCTGAAGTTCATCGTGATCATTTTGGCCGCCGGTATGGTGGCCTTTATCGGCGCCGTTATCTGCATCATCGCGGCCGTCCATACAGGAACCACCAAGGTGGCACGGCAGCAGCCGGCGGCCGACAATCGCTCTTTATACCCAGCCGGCGCAACGCAGCCCCCCGTTAGCAGGGGGTCGGCAGCCAGGGCTGGAAGCCTTGGCGCTCTCCATGGTTCTGAAGTACCCGAATCTGAGGGACCAACCTTTCACGTCGGACTGGACGGTCCGGACGGGGTTACAGGACTGACTGGCCACGACCCAGCAGTTAGTCGTTTAATATGTACCCCAATCCCTGCCGGAGAGTGCAACCTGAAAAACTTTCAGCAACAAGCGGACGACCCTTCACTCTACGCGGGAGAGGAATGGGGGTCCCTCCGCACAACGGCGGACGAGCTCCGGCGCACCGTCCGGCAACAAAAAGAACAAATACAAACGGATCAACGAACCATCAGAGATCTGACAGGAAAACTATCCGAATGCGAGAAGGGGCTAAAAGGTCGAAGTGGCGTCGCTGACAGACGAGGGGGACCTGCGGCCATATGGGGGGAAGGGGCGCACCTGGAAAGGGTCATGGTACGGGACAGCCCGGGGTCTGCACCTGACCACGTGCTCACGCTGCGGGCTGTGGATGAACTGGAGCAAGCCATCAGTCATCTTAAAGACCGCATAGAGAGACTGGAGGTATAGTGCATGAACAAATCACCCCCTACACTCAGTTACATTACACTGCAGAGGCGTAATGAATCCCAATTCGTAGTCCTGGAGCGCTTGCGTGGCATAATTTTGAAAGGAGATGAGGTATTCTTGGATTGAAACTGTTGAAAAAGACAATTATGGGAGAATTTATCTTTGATGATGTCTAAATGCTCATCTAGTATCATTTTGTAGTCTTCATTTCACTCCTGCTGCATGCGGATAGATTTACAAAGAAGACAAGGGGGTCTTTGTGAACCTCAGCTGCAAAATAGTTTTTCTGTTGCTCATCAAGACCAGGAATCATGTTATTTATAAAAAAAGACAAACATACCCATGACAGTTTCAAGGGGAAAAAACATGACCCTCCATCTATACAATGCAAAACATAAGGGACAGAAAATCTTATAAATATTTGGTGATATGTGCGATCATTGTAATGCTTTTTTGTAAGGTTACAGTGAAAAGCTGTTCAAAAACTACTATGCCAAGAAAGCGGGCAACCATTTAAGGGGGGAAGTGGGGCAGATGGAATGAAGGGATAGTCATATAGTGGTAAAAGAGGGAAAAAAGAAAATAACAGCATCAGCCGAGGGGAGTAGAAGAGGAGGGGGTAGAGTGCAGGCAGTGTAAGATGAAACATTCTCTCAACTGACCAGATTCTGAAGATGTATAGCCCCCCCCCCCCCCCCCCCCCATCATCCCCCTCCATCCCTTTATGAAAGCAATATCATACATAATGGATGAGTTGCCTATTTGTAGGGTGCATACCTTTTTGTCAATTCAAAGCCTGTTCCGGTTTTGTTTTATTTAGCAGTTTACATGCTTTGAACCATCTTTTCATGATATGTTGAGTCAACCTCAAATGGTATTTGCCTTCTTTTTTTAATGTTGCTACAACATTCATTCATTATCTTTACCACCTATCCTCACATGGGTCGGAGGGTTGGTTGTGCTGGAGGCTATCCCAGCTGGTAAATATCTATGTAAATACAGTTTATGATGAAATGAAAATTATTCCTTTGCCTTTGGCGATGATAGATGTTTAATCATATGGCAGTAAAATATTGGACACCTGATTCATTTTGATTGGCAGTCAAAATGTATTGATGATTGATTGGACGGCCAACGCTTAAAGATTATCAATAGCAGCCGATCCTCCCAGTTAAAAAAACTGAACCTATATTGCTGTCAATGGCAGTCAATGATTTGAAATACAGCAATACTGCAATGATGTGTGTTCTACCCAAGCGCCTTAAAGTATTTAGTGCTTACACATTCATGCATTAATGCAACAGAAGAAAAAATGAAACAATAATGATTTGTTTTTCCCTAAGGACAACTCAGTGTCTCCATGTGTAAACAAACACCTGCCTCAAGTTTCAATCTAGGCTAAGTGCTACAAAGAAATGAAATATTCCAGAACTGATTCCAATCAAAATGCAGAGACGCTGTAAAATATTCCACTTCAAAAATTAGTATTTGAACATCTCAAAAAGGCCTTCATATTTTGCCAAAATTATGTTTTAAAGATTTTAATTAATTTTAAGCTTGATTCGATACTTATCAGAAACAAAACACAAAATCTTGGTTTGACTTTGGCCTATTTTTGTAGAACAGTATGTGGACATGTGTTTTCGCCTTCTTGCTACTCTAACAAACTTAATTTACCAAGTACAGGATGAATAAAGTTTAATCTAATCTAATCTAACAATCACTTTCAAATTTAAGGAATATGGGATGAGGTAGTAGCATCTGCAGAAAACATAAGAAACATGGTGGTCACAGTTAGGAATTAGCTTTAACATGAATTACTGCCACTAATATTGACAAATTGATAGACACTTTTGAACAGCCTGACTTCGGATTCCCGGTGATGGGAGTACGATTGTGACTGTGAATGGTTCTTTGTCTTTATGTGTGTCCTATGGCTTACTGGCGACCAGTCGAGGGTGTAGTCTGCCTTTCGTCCAAAGTCAGCTGGGATAGGCTCCAACAACCACCGCAAACCTTACAAGGATATGGATGAATGAATTGGGAAACTGATATAAACGTTGACATAAAATAAATGACTCGTAAGAAGAATTGACAGATGGTGAGGAAAGGTGTGTAATGGGAAAAAAGCTGGTCAGGACTGAAAATTACACTTTCCACTCGTTGGCTTCCGGTGCAAAATCAATAAGTATTTATTGTGTTAGGAACCTTAAAAACACTGAGTTCTCTTTTAAAGAGGAAGCACACTCCTAAAAAGAGCATGGTTTGTTCTCTGGCATCAATTCCTGAGTCGTTGCTTGTTACATAATCCATATCCTCATGGGAAATGAACAAATTCTTCTATAATACAACTTTTATTTCTATCATCTTATGCAATGTATGTAAGCATTTAGTGTACACCTGCTGGAAAACACAACTAGTCATGTGTTTTGTGTATACAAAGCAAGCTTTGTCAACATCACGGCCATTCAGCAGAGAATTCAACTTGCAAAGTCAATCGATTGCTTAACTTGTTGTTAGCATATTTTTATACCTGTTGTCAAAATCATTTAGCAAAATTTATTGGTGCATTCAATAATAGGGCACCCTGAATTCACAGCCAGCCAATCATAGGGCACCAATAGAGGACCAACCATTCACAATCAAACTTGTACATGTTAGGATTGTTGAAGACTCAAAATTGCCCCTAGATATGGGTATGAGTGTGAAGGGTTGTCTGTCTTCTTATGCCCTGTGAATGGCTGGCTACCAATTCAGGGTGTCCCTCATCTGCTATAGGCTCCAGCACCCCCAGGCATCCTTGTACGAATAAGTACCTGGGAAAATGAATGAATGAAAAGATAATGAAGTGGCAGGTTGTTACCAAATATTTTCTACTACAGACTTACTGTGGTAAATTCGACTATGGCAAAACACTTTTTTTTTAAATCAATCATCAAATCAATTCTGGACATAAGAAAATCAATGTCATTTTTTAGATATGACAAGTCCACTGACATTTAATATAGACACCTTTTGCCCGTCCTCTCAACAGAAGCCACTGGCGAGCGGGAAGGCGCAAAGTCGTCTGATTTGTCAGTTCCGATTCATTACAAACTTTTCATGCGTGCAATAAATCAAAGGGAAATAATGTGAGTCATTAAGGCATTCCTTCAATCTTTTTGTGTCATTGAAGGAATGCCACAATGTCTTACATTATTTCCCTTTGATTTATTGCACGCATGATATTATATTTCACAAATGAAACTAGCTTTATTGGCGTAATAATGAAAGATGTGCAATATAGTAATTCTATGCATCGGAATGAAAATTATATATATATATATATATATATATATATATATATATATATATATATATATATATATATATATATATATATATATATATATATATATATATATATATATATATATATATATATATATATATATATATATATATATATATATATATATATATATATATATATATATATATATATATATATATATATATATATATATATATATATATATATATATATATATATATATATATATATATATATATATATATATATATATATATATATATATATATATATATATATATATATATATATATATATATATATATATATATATATATATATATATATATATATATATATATATATATATATATATATATATATATATATATATATATATATATATATATATATATATATATATATATATATATATATATATATATATATATATATATATATATATACATATACATATACATATATAGCCAGCTTTCACACTCATACCTAGGGGCAATCAACGTAGTGTTCAACCAGCCTACCTTGCATATTTTTGGCATGTGGGGGGAAACCGGAGTACCTGGAGAAAACCCACACAAGTCTGGGGAGAAAATGCAAACTCTACACACTGCGGACCCACCTAGGATCGAGCCCTCAACCCCAGAACTGCTAACCATTGGTCCGCCAAGCCGCACCTGCATACTACACTACAAATTTGAGGAAGACAATGTTTTAATCATTCAAAAGTAAACCTTTGTCTTCCTCCCTGCAGGCAGATATCCATCTCCTTCCTCCCAACAACCAGACAGACATCAACACCTCTGCATTTGTAGACAATGGCAGGAAATCTGGTGGCGCAGAAATACCAACTGAGAACAAAGCCAAGGGAGAAAGGCTTTGGAAGATGGAAGATTTGGAAGGGGAGCTTGAAAGGAAGGTGGAGCTGTTGGAAAAAGAAAGAAAATCCTTGAGGCAGGAATCTGAAAGACACAGACAGGAAATGGACGAGGGAATCAACAAGCTACACCACCGACTCTCAGAACTGGAGCAAGGTAAATAATATTACAAAGGATAAAAAAACAAAACAGAGTGTTTTTAGTTGCGTGTTTAAGTCAAAGTTACAGTGTCAGTTACAGTAATTCATCCCATCTCATTTTCTGAACCGCTTTTTCCTCACTAGGGTCGCGGGGGGTACCGGAGTTTATCCCAGGTGATTTCGGGCCGCAGGCGGGGGACACCCTGAATTGGTGGCCAGCCAATCGCAGGGCACAAGGAGACAAAGAACCAATCACGTTCCCATACATAGGCACAATTTAGAGTGTCAAATCATCCAGCCTATCATGTGTGTCTTTAAACTATGTGAGTAAACCGGAGAACCCAGAAAAAACCCATGCAGGCTGGGGGAGAACATGTAAACTCCACACAGGTAGACTGACTTGGATTTTCACCCAGGACCTCAGAGCTGTGAGGCCAATATCCTAACCACTCATCCACCGGGCCTCCGACTTAAAGTAACTCATTAAAAATATTTACATCAAATCAACTCTGGCATGATGAAACATCCAAAAGACTAAAAATAAATCTGAACTAATATTTCCAGCCTAGAGATATGGTAAGAAAAAATGTAATATAAAGCCAACTACTATTTCATCCTTTTTTCTGACTTTTCAGATGCAAATATTCTCATACTTTTCTTTTTCTTTTCTGTTCTTCTTTGCTATTTTAGGTAATTATTTTCCAGAGGGCTACAGACTGTCTTTCCCATCCCGTACAAACTACATGTACGCTGTAGTGAAACATTCGATCCCCAAGTTAGTGGCCTTCACCCTCTGCATGTGGCTCCGGCCCACCGAAGGAGGAATCGGAACCCCTATCTCCTATGCTGTTTCCGAGCAGCCCAATGAACTAGTATTGCTCCAAGGCTTTCATACGCCCACTGAGCTGCTCATCAATGACAAGGTATTGAATCAGACAAAATATATTTTTGGGGTTTTCTATTAGATCAATACTGTATTTAAAAGGCCAGTTTTGTAATATACTTTTCATTGAATAATTTTAGGTTGCAGCACTACTTGAATCAGTTAACATTTGTGCTAAGTCAAGTTAATGATAAAAAAATAATGTGATTTAGGGAAAAACTGTCAAAAGGGTCACATAATTTTTCACCTCTATTTAAAACATTTATCATATTGTGGCATACTGTGGTATAAAATGTTTAGAAATGTACTCTATATAGTTCATTCACATCAGACAGTATTAACCTAGAAAATAAAAAAAAATCATCCTGTTTTAATTTGTAAATATGCAATTGAATCAAAATGAGGAAAGTATTGTAAATAAGAAGACTATGTCCACTTATATTACATTTGTTGGAAAAAAGCAATACCATCATTTCAAATGAAGGTACACTCCTGCCATCATTACATGGAGTCAACAGTGCCTTTAAATATATTACAAGGACATTTTTTATAATGAAAAATGCCCAAAGGAAAATTTTGGCCTTGTAGGTTTCATTATCTATGCCAATAAAAAAGGAAGAACAAATTCTTCATTTATAATGTGATTCATCTTTCTTACTGCTAGGTGGCACGGTTACCTCTGAACCTTACAAAAGGTAACTGGCAGCACATCTGTGTGAGCTGGACTCAGAGAGGAGGTGATTGGCAGGCCTATCAAGGGGGAAAGCTGAAAGGAGAAGGCCATGGACTGGCAGCTGGTCATGACATTAGACCTGGGGGAGTATTAATCCTTGGACAAGAGCAGGTAAATGCACTGAGACCATGACCAAACTAATATATTGTGATATATATGTATATATTTTTTTTTATATATATTTATACATATATTTATATTTATATATATATATATATATATATATATATATATATATATATATATATATATATATATATATATATATATATATATATATATATATATATATATATATATATATATATATATATATATATATATATATATATATATATATATATATATATATATATATATATATATATATATATATATATATATATATATATATATATATATATATATATATATATATATATATATATATATAGGGCGATTAAGAGTGTTCAATCTGCCTATCATGCGTGTCTTTGGAATGTGGGAGTACCCCGAGAAAACCCACATAGGCCCGGGGAGAACATGCAAACTCCACAAAGGTGGACCGACCTGGATTTGGATCCAGGTCCCCCACTGTTAGCCCGACGCGCTAACCACTCATCTGCCTGTTTATATACTTCTCTTGTAGAATATCATTAATTGATTTCTTGACCCCTAAATCAAGGATATTGTATTGCCCTATTGTACGGTAAGGGTTATTTTCAACCAGGTGCGTTAATAGGAGAATACTGTGTTCATGAGGTTTAAGATGTCTGGCAAGAGTAATACTTTTTTGGGTCAGCAACCCTTTGAAACATGTATAAAAGCACTCATTTTCTACTCTAGGATTCCCTAGACGGTGGATTTGACTCAACTCAAGCTTTAGTTGGAGAGCTGTCGCAGATGGGTCTTTGGGACCGAGTCCTGTCTGCTGACCAAGTGGCCAGCTTGGCCCATTGTGGAATGGTGACCCAGGGCAGTGTGGCGCCTTGGACTGAGCATGGAGTGGAGGTTTATGGTGGGGCTATCAAGTACACAGGAGAGCCTTGCAGTAAACACAACCAGAGCTCCAAGTGACAGATGGAACCTTTGCGGAAAAAGAGGGAAGCAAGGAGGCAAAAATATTAGCCCTTTTTAAAGCAAAAAGTAAATCCATTTGTTTATTGTTGGTACTGGAAATGTTTTCAAATAACTCTGTGTGGCACAAGTTCATGATGACGTTAACAAGTATCCCTCCAAAATGGATTTGGGCAACTAGCCATTAAACATAAAATATAAAGTTGGCCGCCAATTCCAACAACCTGGAAGCACAGACTTTTAGATTTAAGAATGTGTTTTAATACAATCACAATACAGAGAATAATTCTCCGAATTGTCTAGTAGAAAGCGTAATACTCAGAAAGTAATTAATACTATCAGTCGACATGATAAGTCTATAAAAGTGTTGTTCAAATACAGGTTTTCAGATTTAAAACAAAGACAAAATACATTATTTCAAAATGTAGTGATATAAATATTCATTCATTCATTTTATGAACCGCTTTATCCTCACTAGGGTCACGGGTGGTGCTGGAGTCTAACCCAGCTGACAGGATCACCCTGAATCGGTGGCCAGCCAATCGCAGGGCACAAGGAGACTACCCTCCATGTTTTTGGGATGTGGCAGGAAACTACAGTACTTGGAGAAAACCCATGAATGTGCAGTAAATAATCCAAATGTATGGGAAACTGACTTCAGATTGTATTAGTATTAGGAGTAGTAGTCGTAGTATTAGTAGTGGTTGTAGTAGTAGTATTAGTAGTAGTGGTAGTAGTAGTAGTAGCTGTAGTAGTAGTAGTAGCTGTAGTAGTAGTATTAGCTGTAGTAGTAGTAATAGTAGTAGTAGTAGTAAAGGTATTTAAAATGTGTTCATTTTGTGATGATCAATTAAATAAAAGTTGAAAATTCGTAAAAAACCCCACCAGCGAAGTTTAATTGTTCTATTTAATTTATATTTTCATCATTAAAACCTCATATTTGAACAAGGATGTACGGACTTTCATATCTGCTGTAACTTAAACTGTTTTATTACGACATTGATCAAAAGTTACGTCACCAATGATTATCTCAGCTACTTCTGTACTATGTGAATCGCTATATTTGTTAATTCATCTATACAGTTAATGAATGTAGTAATAAAATGTAATCTAATATTTTCCCCAGATGGCTGACTACATAAAAGATATTTTTCTACTTAGTGTACTTAAGTAATAGGTGATGGATTGGTGTTATGATGTACATGATGTAAATTGTCAAGTTATGTTTTAAAAGCAAACATATTTGATGAGGTTTTTCTGAGAAATACCAGCAATCTTCAAATTCCGTTTGAAATATATTACTGCTCACTACAAAATGAGCCGCCTTTATCATGATTATAGAACGAAGAGACGTTATCAGTCAAGGTCAGATGATGGAAAATTTTGTGAAGGTGGGTAGGGAATAACAAAATGAGGAATCCAGAATGATGAAATATAATGAAAACCATAGGTTTATATATATCTGTCAATCATGTGGCTATATAAAATCTTAACTCCTTAAGTTTATTACATTTAGATGTACAATCCATTTAAATTGGGAGGGTGGCAGAAAATTTAAATTGTTGACAGCCTTAACATTTCGAATGGTAGGTTTATTGAAAAAAAAAGTTCATTTTCTCTAAGATTGTTTGGAATATTCTAGCCTGCATGTTGTGTTCATTGTTGTTACGTCTTGCAAGTGCAATATATTCATTTTTAGCTTCATAATCAAGCTTTTGATGGAATTTGGGCTGTTTAGGTTACTAAATGAGATCCTTGAGTATGATCTTTTCAGTATGTCTGCAGAAATGCAACCATTTTTATCTTTTTAACATAATGTGAACATTTAAAGAAAAAAAGGAATTCTGCCAATGTACACAATAACCATAGATTCGTTTTTATATGTATCTACTGAAAGAAATATCAGTGGGGGAATTTAATGTAGTTATTTCCTGATTGTTGACCCTTTCTTCAAAATATTCCCCATGAGTTTAGGCTTCTGGAGAATTTGTGCTTGAAGCCAGAATGGAAAGATTTTTATTTATCGGCAGCCATTGAGGGGGCTGGACGTCCAGTTCAATGGCAGCGATAGAAAAATAAAATCAACATTGAAAGATGATCACTCAATGGTAGCCATCCAAGTACAAATGGTTTGGATGTCTAACTCTGTCAAAGAGAGAAATACATTGATAACTGTGTACTACTAGATTCAAATATGTTTTTTTTTATCCAAATCCAGCAGACATCTGAACTAAGCAGCAGGATTCTTCTTGGACAGGAACCCTTCAGGGTCTTGTTAACCTTCTTACATTCCGTGGACACATTTCTGTGTAATAGGTTTATATTCCAGTTCTGGTTGAATCCAAATTATTATTTTTCAGACTATAAATCATACTTTTTTTCATAGTTTGGCTTGGACTGCTACATGTACTCAAGTACAGCTTATATTTGTTGAATTTTTATTTATTTTTTAAAGCTATAACTTTTTATAGCTAAATTAATTAAAAAATAATGCTAACATAGTTACCCTGTTGTTAAATGCACAATGGAAAAAATATATCTTTTTTTTATTTCATTGTGCTTTTAACTGGCGTGACTTATACTCGATTTGTGTGATTTAAAGTCTGAAATATATAGTAATTAAAAACTATAAGAATGTCATTTTTTGTCACCTGACAGAGTGCCACCTCAAATACTGTCAACTATATTGGCCAATTGTTGTGTTTCCTCAACATGATAAAATGTGTTATGTCTATTTTCATTGTAAAACGAGAATTGCAATGTATGTTGTTAATGTGTTTTGTTCCTGCCGAATGTAAATGCAATATAAAAAAGCAACATACATGCCTGCCAAATCATTTTGTGCCTAATATTGCTAATATAGATGCTTAACAGTGTGTAATATTGACAAGACTGATGTTTATACAGTTACTGTTCTGTATGTTTGAGTTTTTAAGGACCCTGTATTTGTGATTTGGCATTATTAAACTGGGAAAAAAAGCCTGTTATATCTTTTCTTGTTTTGTTTGTTTATTTTTCGTATACTGTATGTCTAAACTGTTGTGCACTATAATTGAGCACCGCTCTGGTTGTACTGCATTGTGGTCATTTATTACAATAAAACTTCTGCTTTTCAAATATGAGTGTCATTTCTCATGTTACCATATTGTTTTTGGAAAATTAAATCAATAAATGATTACTGACATGATGCAAAAGAATGAAATGAACACAAAAATATGCAGTTAAAGCTACTTGTGTGCATATACTAACATTTTTAACAAATAAAATGCAATCATATTGGGAATTCCCATGAAAAATGAATACATTAATAGTATTTTTATTTTTAATTGTTGAATTATTTTATGAATGTCGGACCTTAGAACTTTGTTGCAGTTTTTTTTCTTTCTGCAAGTTCATGTTTAACTTCAATAGAGTTGGGTTGAGTACCCGCTAGAAAACACTTTTAAATAAATCCCTAATTACTGTGAGACTTTACTTTAAAAAGTAAAATGGGAGACGGAGGAGCATTTGTTAATTTAATCAACTTTTATATTAACAGACTTGGAACTTAACCATTTTATGTATAAAGTATGATTTTATTTTTTACTAACAGGAAAGACATTCATTCTGTTGACTACATCCAATCCATTTTGACTGGATGGGGAAAATGATTGTTTCTTCACATTTTCAAGTTGTTTTTTTTATATTTAAATTGATAAACTCTGAATAGGATCATTAAATTTGGTACATGTTGCCCACTGGATATTTATTGTTGCTCCATCTTTCTGTAACAGGGGCAATCTACTCCCATGGCCCAAACAGACGTTTCGTATTCCTCCTTTGTTGGGGTTTTGGAAATTTTCTTTCTTTTTTGGGAGTTTCAAGTCAGAAAATCGAAATAGTTTACGAAATTTAGACCCGTTAATCTCTTTGAAAAATGTTTTTATTTAGGACTATATGAATAAAAATGAGTTAACTACTGCAATTTTGCATGCTTTCAACCAAAAGTAATTTACTTCCAGTACTTTTATCATTTTAGAGGGAGAAATAAAGGATGAAATGGGATGTTTAGTGTTCACATATCCACAAACAAAAGATGATTGATGGATTACTAGTCCAGATGTAATCCATTATGATCCATCTAGGAATGGACAGTATGTAATCCCATGTAATCCATGCAATGGATTGACCAACAGTTTGCAACATTATGATTTGAACTCTTATACCCAGATGCTGGTTCACACCAGGCTGGAATAAAATGGAAACTATGGTCAAATTGTCCCTTTACACACATCCTTTGTGGAGTAAATGTGTTTAGCAAATTCACCAATTCATGCTTTTCTTATCATAGGTAGTCATCAGATATGATGGCTTCTTTCTGGCCAGCATTTGTCTGGGGCCATATCGCCGCCATGTAGTATATGTATTCTAAGTTCTATTTTCCCTTGTCGCCCATTCACTCCTTTGTTCCTCCAATAAACAGATATGCTGTGTTGCAAATTGGGCAGCTTCCCAATACACTACATTGATTGTATGTGTTATTTTAGTGAGGTTTTATACAAATATAAGCCTGATTTAAAATCTAACATTTAGAATTTTAAAATACTTGTTGTGGAATGAGTTTTGTCGTTCTTTATTTTGGCCAAATATGAATTCTCATATCTGCATAAGAAACTAATGCCATGTATTTTTAAAAAATGACTAATTAAATGATTCTTTTGAGCTAGAATTTCAGAAGTAGTTATTGAACCCTCCAGACAGATTTTTTCTTCCTCTCACATGCTGCAGTCCCACAAAGTGCCAAACAGAAGTAATTTTGAGCTAGGATTTTGGGATTTAAAGCTATCATAAATATTGACTGGAGTTGTCCATTACAACAAAATCTTCCAGTGAGAAAAATAGAAGATGGTAACCCTCTTATATATGAAATTGAGCTATTGAATTTCTATTGACACTTGGCAAACACATGTCCAGGAAAAGAACCAGATCATTCTTGGTTTTATTACATTGTTAAAATATTCCCGTCTTGATTTTTTTGTGTCACACTACATAACTAAAATATTATGTGTTTGTCGACAAAAACCTTTGAATTTTTGAAGCCAGCAAAAGTCTATTCCAGTTATTTACAGGCACCAGGCGGTGGACACCTTGATTTGCTCGCCAACCAATTGTAAGGGAACAAGGAGGCAATTTAAAATGTTTAACCAGCCTACCTTGCATGTTTTGGGATGTGGGAGGAAGCCGGAGTAACCTGGGAAAACCCACGCAAGCCCTAGGGAGAACTTGTAGTAAAGATCCACCTGGGATCGAACTCTACAACCCAGAACTGTGAGGCCGATCCGCTAACGACTCATCCACTGGGCTGCCCAAAATACTAATCAATGGATTTAAATTCAGAGAAGGATAAAAATATTGAAACTGGACTCATGTTCTAGTAAAAAAAAAAAAAACGTTTTTCACCATAGCAGCGTAAAGATATCTAAATTTAACAAATATATTTTCTGCAAGGCTGCCTTGCAGAATAGAACACATTTTACACACAGACACACATTCTAAAATACCCACAGAGATTCCATCTGGACAGGAAGACCTTATCTTCCTCCATTTTTGTCACCCACTCTGTTTCTCATCGTCCTCCTACACACACACACACACACACACAAGCTGGTTTATAAACCCGGCATTCATTCAAACGTGACGAACGATCGTGTAACACCAAACAAAAGTACATTTATTTCTAAAGAACAACTAAACACAGGGTCATTCAAAAGGCTTTCAATTACGAGAAAATAAGTAAGGCAAAATTCATTCATACAATCATTCATTTTTCATACTACTTCCCACACTTTGGATCGTGGGGGTGCTGGAGCCTATTCCAGCCAACTATGGGCAGCAGGTGGGTGACACCTTAGATTGGGAGCCAGAAAATCACAGTAGGGCACAATGGAAATGAAAAAAATAAAAATAAAGAAATATATAAAAGGGTCATAGTAAATGCATGTTAGCTGAGTGGAGTGCCGATAAAAATGTTTTATGCATTAGCAGCCCTTAAAGTCTGAATAAATTAGTGTCGACAGCCAATTAGTTCATTTTCCTTCACCTGTTGTCAATTGGCTTGTCATGACTTTCACTTCATGTACATTTTTGACAATTTTCTGTTTATTGTTGAGAATTTTCAGGTCACTTCCTATTTATTGGTAACCTCCTGTAGATTTTAGAGTATTTCTGTATGTCAGTTTATGTTTATTTTGAGCACTTACGGGCGGTGTTGGGCAAATTAAATGAAATTACTTGATATAGCAATTAGTTAGTTGTAACTTTTCACAATTGGTATGTAAATGTGCTATCCAAAAGGTTTTGATGACTGTCAAAGTAACTAGTTTAATATGTATGGTGTTTTTTTCGTTTTGTTTTTTTGATTATTAATATTACTATTAATAATAATAATATAATAATAATAACAAATCATAATTATAACAATAAGCTACTAATAATTAAAAAATGAATTAATAATAACAAAATAATAATAATGATAAGAATAATTACCAATAATGATTAATAATAATAATAACAATATGTGGCCAGGTGACACCCATCGCCATTGTATTTTTTTTTTTGCTTTTGTTATGGCAATAAAACCAATGTTATATTTCAATCCAAAAAATAACATTCGGCACAATGTACGGAAAAAAAGCATTGTCTATATATTTATGAGACTAAAAAGTGGACCCATCGTCATTGTACTTTGAGAATGTTTTTTTCCAAGATGGAAGTGGCTCTCCTGCTCTCATTGAGAGTTTCGACATGCTTTCTGCTGCATATCTTGCAAGTGTATTGAGCTCTGTGCCAGTTACACACTCCTGGGTCAAAACTAGTTTGGTTTGTTTGCATGGTGTAGGAGTATTGTCTCTGGAGAACATACTAAAAGCAGCGGCTATGCCCAGAATGAGTGAAGTTGAAGGGGCTCCATTAGGATTAAGTTGCTCGTGGATGTTGACAGTATCTTTAGACAATGAGACAAGGTGGATTTAATATGTATTTTTTTTCTTTTTAGCTTTATATAATTGAAATGGTCTCAATACTTCCAGCCTCCAAATGCTGCTTTAATAGCAGCTAGTGGTGCATTTTGGAGGTGGCTGTATGCATCATGGTGAATGTGAATTTAGTATCCACCCAATTTGCCTTCTCTGCCATTTTTTTTGTAAAAATAATGGCCACGAAAGGAGATATTCTTGCAGGTGAATGGAATGTTTTTTGTGGGAGTTGAACATGTCAATGAATGGCACCATTGAAAATGTATGAGAACATATTTGTTAAATTCTGGTGGAATTAAACCATTTTGGGCTGATGATTTTTGTGCACATTTACTTTATTATTTGGTGTAATGTGTGAATTATGTGAATCAGGCAAAACTCAATCATATCTAGCAAACGTTATTGTGACCAATATATATATTCCGCAAGTCTTATATTATTTTATTTTAATTCATCACTATAATTTCACTATGTGACCTTTAATCCAGTTGAACTAAGACAAGTGGCAGTGAATAAACATTCATTCAAGCCTCCAACTACAAATTGATTGAACCCCCAAAGCCGTCAATGTCAGCCAATGAGTTAATGTCAGCTTGCATTTTTACTTTTAGGAACCTTTTCTTACTGGCAAACTTGATATTTTCAAGAAATTCTTTTGACATTCAGAACTAATTTATTATGTAATAAAAATGAGCTGTGAGGACAAATGAGTGTGCAAAAATGGGAGAGGGAGTGGGTGGGTGTCTGCATGCAAGATGATGAACAAGGGTGTTAAATACAGAGTGATTACAGGACTGGTATACTTCCATATTAGAAAATATGAGAAAAAATATATATTGACCCTTGAGCTAAAACAAATGAAATGTGTGTATGCGAATATGTCAGAATGTGTTTCTTGCAGGTGAGGTGATCTTGACAATTTCAAGCTACAATGTCCATATTGCTGTTCTATTACCATATTCAGGCTTGTTTGGAAAGTAATTGGATTTCCTTCTGTATACTTTATTCTCAAAGGTATGAAAGGGGGATACAGGTATTTCTTGTTTACACTATGGATTTTTTTCCCCTGCATAAAAATCCATGGTTCGGCCATAAAGCTGGGTTGGACTGCTCATTATAAAAAACATCAATTTTTCCTTGTTTCCATTCGGAGACAAAAGAGAAGGAGTCTTTTTTTTTCTCCATCAATGACACGAAATGACATCCAGGCTATTTTACAAATTGACTTTCTAAAATGGTTCTTTCTTTTCTTTTTGTTCTCATTTAATTTGATACTTTGTCCAATGTTTTATTGATAATATTAATTTGTGCAAATGGTGTGCTGTCATCTTGTATAGATTTAAGATCATTAAAAATAAATAATAAAAGAAAGGTAAAAAGAAAACATTTACTCTGGTTGGTTATTTTTGACTCAACTTTCTACCTTTTAAAAACCTAGATTTTGTTGAATTGTGCGACATAGCCAACTTAAGCCCATGATAAGAAGGTGATAAAGCTCTTGGGGTTCTTCCTACAAAATTTAGGATATTTTAGTTGACAAAATTGTGTGGAGTAACCAGTCAATTTGAGATGGACTTGAGGAAGCAATATGGAAGAAAAATACATAGGTGTAATGGTATAAAAGTCAGAAAATGGACAAAAAGAAGCAGTTACTAGTTTCCTACGCATGAAATGGATGTTAGCTGGATGAGCAGTACATCAAGCAAACATTACTCTTTGATGCACAAAGAGGAATGCTGGTGACCCTTTCAGTTTTTATATCATCATGTTTTCATCATGTTTCAATCATGTTTTCATGTCATATATTACATCTTATTATGTTCACTGTATGCTCATGTTCAAAGTCGTCTTTGTATGCCAAACACTGAAAAGATCATTTACAATGTGTCCTTTTATCTTTTCTGATTAAAAAAAAACTGCAGGAGATCTAATTCTCCTTGCCTTTCCATTTTTGCTTCCTCTTAATATGCTGACTGCTAACTGTTACTCATCTTAAGATCAGAGTGTGGTTTTCATGTGGAGAGATTTTGATTGTTTGCAAGCTGTCGGCTTGTAAATAATAAGATGGAGAGCGATCATGAGCACAGGGAATGGGCGGAAGTGGTATGGAAATGAAAAATAGCCGACAAATAAAGGGCATCTGGATTGTAATTGGTCCAATATGTTCGATGATGACAAAGGCGGGTTTACATATAACTGCGATGTCGAACACAATGCTCGCAACACACTACTTAGTATTCCACATTGGTTTCCTCTTACTCTCTGTCTGTCTTTGTTCCTCCTGCATCTTTATCCTTCCTTCTTTTCCCCCTTTTCTATAAGCATTGTGCCTCCTTTACATCATTTCTTCCTTTTTCTCAAACCTGTTTTACATCACTGCTTTTCTGTTCATTCTTAATCTTTTGTCTCTCAACCTTACACCTCTCAGCCTTACTCTCTTTACAAATGAAATATTCATGGATATCCATACTGCGAGTGCACAACCCAAAGGAATTAAGGCGTTCAGGATGATTCAGGCTTTGAGAGCAGTGGGAGAAAGATAGTATGGCACTGGTCTGAAAAGGAAAATGGTGAAAATATGAAAGGGAAATATCATGGCAGTTGGCAAATTCTCTATATGGACACGTAACTCAAATTTCCACTAGGAACTATCTTAGTTCATCATTTGTTTTTTGTTATTTTTAGTTTTTTTAAAACCAATTTATTGTTCTTCTTTCCATATACTCTTTTAAAGATGGGTGGGATGCTTTGCAAAATGCCCAAAGCAAGCCAAATCAATAAAAGGTGGACCTGTAAGTGCCCGATGGATGAGCAGTTGGCACGTCAGCCTCACAATTCTGAGATTGAGGGTTCGATCCAATGTCTGGACTTTCCTGTGTGGAGTTTAAATGCTCTCCCCGGGATTGAGTGGGTTTTCCTATGTGCATCGGTTTCCTCCCATATCCCAGAAAAAATGCACACTAGGCTGGTTGAATACTCTAAAATGCACCCTATCTATGGCTCTGAACATGAATGGTCATCTGTCTCTTGATTCTTCCCTGTGATTGCCTAGGCAACGATTCAGGTTGTCCTCCGACTAGTACCAATAGTTGGCTGAGTTTGGCTCTAGCACCCCCCGAATATTGTGAGAATAAGCAATACAGACAATGGATGAATAATAAAAGCACTGTAAGTACACACTGGTTACAAAGGCCCAATCCAATTTAACATTTGTTCATTTGCCCCAACTACATTTTCCATTGCAGCACAATTCCTAATAGCTCAAGGTCTTCTGCTTTTCTGTCTAAAAGACACATGTAATGGTGATGTATTATGTGCTTGTTCCAAACAGACAAGCACATTTTTTGCCTTTGTGACATATTCAAATGTAAGCTTTTGGCTGAGGAAAGGAAATTACTGAGGAAAAACTTTCACCTGAGCTCAACTATAACAAATGACTGAAAAATCTACATATAGAATGGCATTCACAAAGACAGTATTTGAGAAGGAGGAATGCAGGAGAAACAATTTCTGACCTCATACAAAGCAAAAGGTACACACTCGCCTAATTCAGATGTCATGGTGGAATGAGTTTGCGTTATTATTCTTAGTATATATTTTGGCGTTACATGATTAAATCAGCTATTAAATTCTTAACTTAGTTTCCACGCAACCTACATTAAACTGCACTAGTTGTGTAAGGAGCAAATCCTCCAGGTTTTTGAATATTAGGGTGTACACTTAAAATACTATGAGTGTGTTAGATATCACTACATATTAAAATGATTAATTACCAATTAAAAGGTATGTCTAATTAGACAATAAATCTATCACTTCTCTAATGAAAAATAGTATAGCTAATGAGACATGATTTGTTCATTGGTAAAATGCTACCTATTGAAAAAATGCTACAGAATTAGTATTTAAAGATTAATTATTGAAACATGCTAAAAAATGTATTTCACTCCAAGTGATGATATTTTACAGTAGGGTTGAGAAAAAATATCGATATGGTTTTTCCTTACTTTGCATCCCAATGGGATATCTATATATGTTCCTGCCAAGAATACCGTCTAATTTAATTCACTGACTGCCATAGAGGACATAGATAGACACTTAATTCTTCTTGCCTGAGAGGGGACTAATGGACACATTTTCCCAGTCCAAATGAACTAGACATTTAGCAGCGTCAATAGCAATAAAACATGGGTGTTCAAGGCCAGTTCTCCAAGTTTAAATGAAACAAGCCTCTATTGTTGTCAATAGAAGGCAATAATTTAATAATGAGTCATTTATTTCAAATCATCTGATTATAAAACAGACATATTCACATAGTCAAAATGTCTTTGACTGATTGTGAGCTACAAAACCCCCAAAAATATTTTGCTATTTAGAAAGAGCTTGTTTTTCTCACTTTTCTCTGTTTTATTGTAGAAAATCATAGATCAATTTCCTCACCTTTGTATAGATAATTGTTGCATCACCATTTTGTGGGATAATCGTTATTATAAACCTTGTCTCGAAAATTGCATTGTCCTGTAGTGTACCCTTAGGTTACCACCCATATTGTAGAGCACATATTGGAAAAAAAACAGTTTGAGTTTACACTCTGCGTGAGTAATACTGTAAAATTTGCTGCAGATTTAATTACTGTTCCATATTCTTCCGTGAACTGCAACAACACTCATTATACATTCAGACCTAAAGCAGTTTGCTAGTAATTAACGGAAAGGAAGAGTAGTTGGTTAGATGGCAGCATTAAATACAATGACGGCGTTATAAACCTTCAAATCTGGAAAGTTTCAAAGGCATGAAATAAAAGGATCATAATACTATCATTGTACGTTACAAAAGATTTTCATTAGGGAAAAAAAGGGAAATAGTCCAATGAAATTATCTTGGCAAAGCATTGCTCCGATACCAGTTTTGGCTCCTGGTACCAATTCCAAAAATCCATTTAGTGGTATTGGCTGATTCCATATTGTACCTCAAATAATCAAATAAAAACACATCTTTTAACACTAAATTACTGCATATTTACTTAAATGTAATGTAATTGCTGTAATGGCTTGGTTGATAATGATAGATATTCATTTGAAAAGAGAAGGCTGGCGAATAGATGGTCATTTGCGTCCACCCACCACTTGAAATAGATCGAAGATCTAAAAGTGATAAACTCATTGAATTCACAAAAGAAGTATGATTGGATGGCACAAGATTGGAAATCTTTCATCTTCTAGCCAAGGGTCACAAAACTTCAAAACTATCTTGTGCATATGCACAACATTTGCTCTAATTTCTTAATACTCTCCAATACCAATAACAATATTTTTTGGTACTATATCGATACTGGTGGGTATCTGTGCAATGTGTCTTGAAATGGATAACATTTTCAAGTCAGTATTTGGATTCTAAACAGCACCAAATTTACTGTGTTACTTCATTAGATAACAAGCAAAGGGATTTTTCTGTTTACTTTGCACATTGGAGACTGAACTGATTTCTGTTGGTTTTCAAAAATGTTTTGACCTAGTCTACAGCGGAACGATGTGAGGATATTATTTTCTTTTGGGAGGAAAAAAAAGCAAAAACACTTCACTGCTTTGGAAAATTTTGTCAATATAATGTCAGGGGCAAACTATTACTTTCTGTAGCACCTGCCTGTGTGGTTGTGTTTATCACTCTATTCGTTGACAGACAGGCTTAAAGATCAGTTTTGTGCAGGTCACAATGACACAGGTCAATTCGACATGTCTTTTCTGTTTGAATTGAAGTTGCCATTACAAACAAACACACAAATGCGCACCACACTCGAATCAGACATCCATCTCATTAGCCGAGGAAGTAAGAACAGAGTGTTGGAGAAGAAATAAAGGTCTTGAAGGGAAAAGACATGTGAGTAATTTCTTCTGCTTGCCATACCCAGGGGGGAATTGGAAGCAGCAAGTTCAATAATTTATTGATTTTCTTCAGCAAGCTTTTCAGTATCTCATGTAAATGATTAGCTTATTTTTTTTCTTTAATTAATCCCCCAACTTGTTCATCAACTAGAATCCTGCCAGTATTTGCCAGTAGATTTACAAGTCTTCTCTGGATGTAATGTAATTAATTTTCCTCTGAATATTAAGTCATTTGTTTGAGCTTATTGTATTGACAAAAGTAAAAGCCAATGGATTAACATTACCATACATTAAAAGGCACTATGAATACTATTCAAATTGGGAAACTTTTTGCTCCTGGGCTCAGCCTACTGTTTGAAAACAGAATTTATTTTTTTTACCAAAAGCTCTTAGTATTGAATGTACTACTACATTCAACATTAGAGCTTTCTGGGCAAGCCCACAAGAAATCCAAATCACTGAAATAGATGTGTCGCCATGGCAACAACAGAGACAATTCTCCCAATCAGATGTCTAAGGTCCACATATTTTGTAATGTTTTTTTTCTAGTATAGTGGGTGAACATTTTCGATCAATACATACAGAACTTCCAATTTCCAGGATAAAAAATAGGGGTGTTATTCAATTACACAACAACATAACAGGAAAAACTACTAAATCTTTCATTGTGATTAGGTTTGAAGTGGGCAAGGCTCAAGAGTTGATGTAATTTTTAAGTATCTGTTCTTCTGCTCTTATTTTCCAGCATGATGAGAAGGAACTATGGTCCATCTACACGTGCTATCTATCTTAGCTTAGCCTTTCTCTCCCTTGCTCTTCATGTCATTCTGGCAATCTTTTGTCTCACGGTGCTCCAAACAGCATGTGTCCTTCCACACTCATCTTCTTCCTCCTTGAATCCAAGAAAAGATACCCCGATTGATCAGTCTATCTCCTCCTCTTCACATAAACCATCAAGAAACTCCCCAGATGAAAATTTTTACAAATGGAAAAGGACCGGAATGCCTAGTGCCATTGGCACAGAGAAAAAAATGATTGGCACTGGAAAAACAAATAGAGTCGTTGAGGAGACCTTAAAGTTGGAAGCACTTTTCCAGCATCCGTTGTATAACCTGCCAGAAGCAGAGCTGCTAGAGGATGACTGGCTTTTAAGAGTCAATAAAAATGAACAAGTTGGTGATGACAAGGAAGGAGGCATCAATAGTGACTCTCACTGGTGAGTGCAATTTGGAAAATGTTCATCTGTTCTCACAAATAGGCATCACATGACAGTAAAACAATAAGATAATGGACTGAAAGTTTTGCCGTTATGTAACCACTACCATGTCTTTTTATCCCTAAATCAAACACTACCACTTTTATCTTTCAAATGGCAAACAGATAGGTTCCATTTAATACGTTTGAGCCATCCATTTAATAAACTAATGCTTATATAAGGGTATGTTGCATTTGTTTGTGTTTTTTAGTTTTCAGTTTCACATTTTTTCTATTTTTTAGGCAACAAATGCCCTCAGGGGCCAGAAAAAAACAAACAAACACAAATTTAAATATCATAAATTAAAACATACAATAGAATGACATTTCTAATATAGTTACTCTTAGCCACATTTGATAAAAATTGTGGATAATTATTTTATTCCCCCCAAAAAATAAATGTGGGTAATTTTTGACCCACTTTTGCATCTGTGTCTGACCCAGTACTTATGCAACTAGGGTTGCAAGGGTTGGCAATTAGTCCATAAAAGGACCTTATTGGTTCCAGGTTTTTACTTTAACCGAACAATATGACACCTATTCACTAATCCATTTTACAAGTATAATCAGCTGATGGCAGTCAAGGGCGGCTTGTTTCATTGGTTTAACTCTCTGCATTGGTTGGAACAAAGACCAGGATTCATGAAGCCATTTGTGGAATAATATGCCCAACTCTCAGGTAAGGTAATACACTATATGCCACTGGTGTCAAAGTGGCGGCCTGGGGGCCAAATCTGGCCTGCTGCATCATTTTTGGTGGCCCGCAAAGTAATTCACGAGTGCCAACTCAGTTTTAGGATCAAATTAAAATGAAGAGTATAGATGTATATTACATTTCCTTAGTTTCCCTCTTTTAAATCAATAATTGTATTTTTTTAAATCAATTTTTGTGTTTTTGTCAAAAAATCATTTTGTAACATCGAAAAATATATTTAAAAAAAAAGAAAAATAAATATTGTTTGAGATCTATAAATAACTGAATATTCAGGGCCATTAATCCATTTCTTTCATTCCCTTTATAAAAAAAAAAATCTAAATATTATATCTAAAACGGTTCGGCCCACCTGAAATCAACCAACCCGAGTCTGACACCTTTGCTATATGCAATACCTCACGGTCTAATCTCTCCCTTATAGGCAGAGTTCGAGTCAAGAAGAAGGCTTTGACAAAGTCTCCTGGACAAGCGACACAGAGACACACCCACCTTGGTTGCGGTTCCACTTGGGCATAACTCGCCACAAACTGTACAACAGAAAGGACCTCTCTGTGCCAAAGGTGACTCATTATCTGGCAACCCAACGCATTCTTGGTGCAGGTAAGAAAAGAAATGGTTAAGTACTAACAGTTGAGTCAAACTTTTAAAGCCCTTATCATCATTCAATATTAATTATTTAGTTGTCTTTTCGATTCTTAGCCAACAGACATCATTGTGTAATTCACTTGAGAAAGCTGCATTACTCAACAAGGCAAGAATAAATGTTGTAACAGATATAGCTGTTAACCATGATGGTCCCACTAGTGCCTAGTTTTCATCTAATTATGATAATTCACTTTCTTCTTAGTTAAACAGAAACAACATGCCTCTCAGTTCATTTTCACTGAACTCAATTTTTAGAATTAACTTTAGTCTTTGAGAGAGCCCAAGGCAAGGAAATAACAGTTTTGTTGAGGAGGGATTATAAACTGTGCCAAAGTTTACATCAGAGCAAGACACTCAAAGGGTATTTTTATTTTTATTTAAAAACCAAACCTTTATACATGCAGTCAAAGGTTTTGACGCATTTAAAAGATGCTCAATCTTTGTCACATCACTAAATACATTGACCCTTAGTTACTTATACAGTTTAAATCCTAAAAGCCTTTTAAATAATTTTGCATTGTACCCTCTGGGAAAAGAAAAATCAAAGAATTGTCATGGATATTGTGGAATATCCCTAACATTGCAAAGTGTAAATGAACATTTATTCACTCATTCATTTTCTGAACCACTTTATCCTCACTAGGGTTGTGGGGGGTACTTGCAGGGGTAGATAAATATCCTGACTTGGTACATTCTGGAATAGGTCATTCATTAAGAACATTGTTCTGTGTTCATTTGTTTTAAGGTAGCCTCAGCAGACTTCCAACACAGTGCAGAATACAATAAATTATATAAATTAATTTGTTTCCATACCGCTTATTCTCACAAAAGTCATGGAGGATGCTGGAATCCATTCCACCAGCACCAGGCTAGGTACACCTGGAATTGGTGGTCTTAATCTGTGATTTATTTCAATCATGTCAAACTGTGCTGTAGTTGATTAGAAAAATGAATGAGTAATATTGCCTTTTTTAAATGTATTTACTATAATTTTTCCATATTAAAGGTTGAAATTCTTTTTTTTTTAAATCTTTCAGTTCAAAAGTTAGGTGGAACACAGCTCAAACTCCTCTTGTCATTTCCAAACCACGGACAAGCTTTGCTCAAACCTAGAAAGTAAGATCGATTTATCAAGATACTAATGCTATCCTACAATTCAATTCAGCACAAGTATCTTTGTTATCTAGGCAAGCCAGAGACGAAGAAACAGATGTGAACCTCTTTTACTTCTCTGACTTTGAAAGACACAATGCAGAAATCTCGGCATTTCATCTTGACAGGTATCAAGAAACAGTTTCTCTGTAAAGTTCAACTGTATCATGAAATGAAAAGAAAATAACTTGAGAAATTTTCCCACACTTGAGGGCTGAGTGCTTAACTTTCCGTGTTATCTCTCCCGTTGATTCTTATTTCCGCAACATCTCAATTGCGGTAAGAATAAAATTTAGATTCCCACCTCGTGAATGTAAGACTTTCTGAAATAATTCATACTCTAATGCAGGGGTGTCAAACTCGCTTTGGTCTGTGGGCCGAATACAGCTTAATTTGAGATCAGGCGGGCCGGACCAGTAAACTCATTGCATAATGACATAGAACTAACAATAAGCCCACTTTTTTCCTTTGTAGTCACTAATACTAATAATTAGTGCAAAGAATGAGTAAATTATCAAAATGTTTATTAAAAGAATGTTCCTTTTACATTATGAACAATACATTATGAACAAGAGAATAACATAAGAACATAAATAATTGTCAATTCATGTTGTCTGCACTTACTAAAACACTGCGCGGATAATACAAGAACTACACATTTTAAAGAAAATTCATCTTTTTTATACAATGCAGCTTTCTTCCCCGGGCCGTACCAAACCACCAGGCGGGCCATATCCGGCCCGTGGGCCGTATGTTTGACACCCCTGCTCTAATGCAAGGTATATAGCCATACCTAACAAATGCTGAGTGAGCTTTGTCAGTGGCTCGGAAAAAAAGGTCAATCGCAGGATGGGGACTCTTTGAAAACTAAATCTTGGAGCAAATGCATTTGAGCGTCCCTGCTGTAACCTAAGTGTTCTGGCTCTGTGTCGGTCTGTTCTTTTTTTTAAAGAGCTTTTCTTTCTGATCTCTCTGTCTCAGACTGCTGGGCTTCAACAGAATCCCCCCAGTGGTCGGTCGTCTCATCAATATCTCCAGTGAGATCAGAGAGATTACAACTGACCGCAAGCTACATCGCACCTTCTTCACTTCCCCTGGTATGCTGCCGTTGTGGGATGTTATTACTCCACACCATCTCTCATATTATGTCACATCACTAAAATGTGTCTCTATACGACTCTCCTTAGCGGGGAATGTGTGTTTCTATGGTCAGTGTGACTACTACTGCTCAACAGAGCATCCACTGTGCGGCCGACCACACTTATTGGAAGTGTCCTTAGCGGTCATGTTACCTGAACTCAGCCTTGCTCCTCGCAGGTCATGGAGGTCACCATGGAAACGATCGTACAGCCGCACCAAACTGGCCCAGTTAGTGCTCCATGTGTGTTACATCATGAATAGAATTATCACATTAGCTCACAAGTTTCCGTATAATTTCAAAAGTGCGAAATCCGGACTTGTTTCTGTTTTCACAGTCAGTCAGATGAAACACTATGTGAACATTTATTCGGTATTGGACACAGTACAGTGGTACCTCTACTTACAGACTCTGGATGCAAATTACTGTTCCAAGATACAAAAAGCTGCCCAATTTAGGAAAAAATAAGCAAATTACAAGTGTAGCATCATTTATGTGTTGATCTTGAGTGCACTTTTTGATCGTAGCCAGCAAGACAGGTGCAGTTGCCATTCACATCAATCGCAACATCCACGCATGGTTTAGCATCATTGACACTTGTGCAGTACCCGTCAGCTCCTGCACCCGCAAATGCATCATGTCACCAAGCACAAGCCAAACTAAAATACACTTCCTGTATAGATATATTTTTAAACTGTTGTGCTGGAGTTTGTTTTTACTATTCTCCCCTAGCACCTCGCTGACCTCCTATTCGAAGTGGCTCTATGAATATATGTAAGCTTAGCGCGGTGTAGAAGCCATCCAAATTTAGCAAAGGAGCCATTGCGTCAAAGAATAATTAGTGAGTCGAGATATCACCCTTGTCTCTCTGTGCCCTGCGATCAGCTGGCCACTGATTCATGGAGTCAGCTGGGATAGGCTCCAGCACCCCCACGACCCTAAATAGGATAAAATGGTTCAGAAAATAAACAAAGGAATAAACACTGACAGAAAACTTTGATGTAGTTGTAAGATCTAACATGGAAATTAATAGTACTAACAATTGGTGCTCTGTTTTATGACTTTTGTTTATGAATTCAACAGCTTAACGTTTAATGTTGATGACTCTATTGTGCCAGGTGGGAAAAAGACCCCAACTACTGTGACATCGTCAAGCAAACTGCTCCATACAACAATGGCACCAGACTGGTGGATCTCATAGACATGGCTATATTGGACTTCCTCATGAGTAAGTCTCTTCTTTTTAAATAAAACCCAAAATTCAAAGAAAGTGAGTCATGTGGAAATACTAAACTCGACATGGCATGAATTAAGTGTAAAGTGTATCTTAAGTACAGTATCTCGCAGATTCTAAGAAGCTGCATTTTATTTCTAAGGCAACATGGACAGACATCACTATGAGACATTTGAGAAATTTGGTAATGAAGCATTCCTGCTGCATCTCGATAATGGACGAGCGTAAGTAGACAAAAACTTTGATGATTGATTTACCGGAATATATGCATATTTAATGACTACCATTAGATAAAATAAAACAGATACAACTTATTATAATGAGTTTATCATGAGTTGACACCTAATATATATGAAGTGTGAGGGTAATGTTAAATGAGTTGAACATTTGTATAGACTGCCCAACGGTACCCGGATGTTTGGTCGCTGGACGTTTGGTCGCTGGACGTTTGGTCGACAGACACTTGGTCCCCGGATGTTTCGACAAACGGACGTTTGGTCGGCGGAGAGTTCTCCTTCTCATGATTATAATTTTGAGAGTGAGAGATTACCTGGTTGATCGCTTTAAACATTAAACTCTCTCTCTCATGGTTATAATTTTGAGAGCGAGCGAATCCGGCGACCAAACGTTCGTTCGACAAAACTTCCGGGGACCAAGTGTCCGTTGACCAAACGTCCGTCAACCAAACGTCATGCTGCCCAACATATTGGCCCTCCAAATGTGTAGTAAGATGTGACAATCCTGAATATGTTGTATGTTTATTAAATGTTACTACTACATCTGATATTTTGCAGTTTTGGACGTCATTCCCAAGACGAGCGATCAATTTTAGCTCCTTTACAGCAGTGCTGCAGGTAAACTTTATTTTACAACCTACTTGTGCAAAAAGGTTTCATTTAATATTTAAACGAACAACTAATTTGGGAAACCTTAGCTTTACATTTACTGGAGTTGCATATAGAAATGTTTTTATCCTTTACTGTCCTGGAATAAAACAAAAGTAAATGAATGGGACCAAATTCAAGCCAATTAATTTTATCCAACCAAATTTGAACAGTTACAGAATAAGTGTTGAAATGTATTGCTGGGAGAATATATGCCTAAAATTCTAGCTCGTGCTTTTTGCTTACTGTTCTTTTTATCTGTACAGGATTCGGCGCTCCACCCTCCTTCGCCTTCGTCTCTTATCCTATCCAGACTTTCGCCTGAGTGATGTCATGCGGCAGTCACTGTCCCAGGATCCTCTTGCAACGGTTGCTCCCCTCCTATCCGAAGCACATCTTTCTGCTTTGGACAGACGTTTAGCAACTATCTTGCAGACAGTGGAAACCTGTGAAAAGCAACATGATGATGTTATTCTCAATGATTTAGGAGATTACAAAGGACAACAAATAAGCCTTTAGCAATATTTGACTTTTTGTGGTTTATCTATGTACTTTATACACACATGTTAGTAAAGCTATTTGATTTTTTAAACACTGTCAAGGCAACACAAGTCTGTTTGAATGTCAAGTTATTAAGTTTGTTATATACAATAAATGAAGTTGAAAAAAAAACCCTAATATCTACTTTCCAAAAAGTTGACTCTGAAATAATGTTCCTACAATTGACAACAATGGACGTCCAATTAATTTAAGGTAGCTGAAATGGCTGTTCGTCCTCATCTTTCACGGCTATTGACGATACTAGTAATAAGAAAAGTAATACATACAAATGACTGGAAAGAAAAACAATACGTAAGCAAACAAAACTAAATAAAAGTGATATATCAATGAAGAAAAAAAAACTAACTGTAATTATGTGCTGACAGACCTGTTTTCTTGAATCTTTGGCATTGAATAACTTCCAAATTCACTAGTTTACATTCACAGGGTAAAATTACATGTTGGTACCCATTCTCATTCTTTACTAGCTAATGGAAATCTGCTCTATTTATCATTCTCTATTCAAGTTTAACTACTGGCTGAAATGCAAGCGTTTCATTTAAGAGTATTCAAAGTACAACGCTGCCCCCAAGAGGAATACGTTTGCCGTACAGTGTGAATTACTGTTCACAAAGTGTAGCTTCTTCATGTGGCCAAACAGATTCATACCAACGATAAGAAAAATCTATGGAAGGGTGTTTTTTTTACAGAATGTTTTGGTCTGGAAAAATAACAATAATACAATTAAAAATATATAGATTATACATATTTGCATGTTGTTCCGAGGGCCTGCGTGGGTTGTCTCTGGGTACTCCCGTTGGCCTGACAGCTCTGGGGTCCTGGGTTCAAAACCAGGTTGGTTCACCTGTGTGGAGTTTGCCTGTTCTAACCTGGGCCTGCGTGTGTTTTCTCCGGCTACTCCGGTTTCCTTCCACATTCCAAAGACATGCATGGTAGGCTGATTGGACGCTCTAAATTGCCCCTAGGTATGTGTGTGAGCTTGAATGATTGTTTGTCTCCTTGTGCCCTGTGATTGGCTGGCCACCAATTCAGGATGTCCCCCGCCTCTGGCTGGAAGTCAGCTGGGATTGGCTCCAGCACCCCCCGCGACCCTAATGAAGATAAAGCGATTCAGAAAAGGAGATGAGATATGCAGACTAAATTTAGACAATGCAAAATCCTGTCGCGTACACTGTTGACGTGCATTCCAGTGACGTCAAAGCTCGCAGCGAGGCTGAGATGACTGCGCAGCCGCTCTGCGCATCCGCGAATTGTGGGCAGCCGCAACGCAGCCATTTCGGTCCCCTTCTAAACGCACATCTCACGCGCACAAAGGTGATGCGCTTCCACAAACGCGTCTAACGTGTGCAGACTATCATTGCTGAGCGCCTTTGCATTCAGCTGGAATCCGCACTCTTGAAACTTTCCCTGAATCGAACGCCTGCGCAGTCACCTTCTTCTAAGGTTTGTGCTTATCGTGTGTCTGCACGTCTGCGTGTACAGGTTCACGCAATGGAGGCCACTTTTCAACAACGACGCAACTGCGACGCAACTGCAGTGCACGTCAAAAGCGAGGAGGGAAGTGAAAAACAATCTGCGCTGGTTTTGGGCAGACAGGGCTCGCCTGCGCCCTGCAGCGAGCTTGCATGCGGAGGAGGAGAAGGAGAAGGAGGAGATGGAAGAGGACCGGATTATAGTACTGCAGACGAGCTAGGAGGACCATCACTGCTCCACGCAGGTACCACCACTGCTCATGAAGTACATCTATGTGAGTAGTCCCTTTTGCTCTTTATATCGTGTACAGTATTCCCTCAATTATCGCGACTTCACTTATGGCGAATTCACTTCTTTGCGATTTTTTCTGCTATTATTATTATTATTTATATTTTTTAAGTTCATATAAATGTGAAAATCCATGCTGAAACTCGGAAGCGCAAGCCACTATTGCTACTGGGAATCAGCACTGAAAATTTGTTTTTTAATTCATAAAAGTGTGAAATTGTATGCTGAAAGTCGTAAAAGGAAGCCACTCTTGTTACTAGGACTCAGGACTGAAGAAAAAAATATCTAGTTATAATAGGGGTGACCATACTGTGATTTTTTGATAATCGCGGCCATGTCTGGTCTACATTTTCTGCAATATTACATTACTATCATCATTATTATTATATATTATATATGTAATTGACTTATTTTCTGGTTGTCCGTCTCTTTGTGCCCTGCGATTGGCTGGCCACCAATTCAGGCTTTCCCCACACCTGGTTGGCGGGAATTGGGTCCAGCACACCCCGCGACCCTTATTAGAATAAGTGGTTCAGAAAATGAGTATCACTGGAATTAAATCTTTCTTGGTGTAAAATTTTTAAACCATGTATAATCTTGACTGGGTTTTCATTACTAATGCATCAGTTATTAATCGCTATCTGCATTTATAAGTAGCTCATTCTGCAAAATAGTCCAGCAGGAATCAAAATATTCCAAAACAAACAGGTTGTTAGTTTACAACTTTAACAATTCTGATTGGATTAGAACAAAACCTGAGTGATCAATATTCTTTGGTATATATAACTAAATCCTTAACAATGTTCCCTGTTGTATGTTTTGTTTCCAGCAGCAGTGATGCCATCCGCCCCTCCCCTCAGTTCTGATTTCTCCTCCAAGGCTGTTTTGTCTCTAATTGATGCAGTCGGCCGTCGTTGGGGTCTGTATGAGACCCGGGAGCGCTCACAACTCTTTCAGAGCGTTCAGGAGGAGTTGGCAGCTAAGGGCCACTTCCTTCCTGTTGAAAGGATCCGCCGCAAGTGGAATAACCTGATCGTCACGTACAAAAGGGTTAAAGATCGCAGCAGGGAGACAGGACATGCCAAAACATCCTGGGAGTTCTTTGATGTGAGTATTAACCCCTGATTTGTTACATTTTACACATATACACTAGGCCAGTGTTTCCCAACCACTGTGCAGCGGCACACTGGTGTGCCGTGAGCAATGGTCAGGTGTGCCGTGGAAAATTGCAAGAAGTCATACAATGTGATATTCAGTGAGAAAAGTTAATATGAATATAAGGAGATTAAAATTTAACTATTACAATGTTCAAATCAAAATATGAACGTTAAATTGTAGATTATACTATTATTTGATTCAAGTTGTGAAACAGAAATTTTGTTGCTTATTTTTCTCTAAGTCGAAATGGAAGTTGTCTGGTTTCTAGCGCATCAACTTTTGCCGACGTAAAGTCTGTGTGAGCACAATTTTTTTTGCGGAATATTAGGAGATTTAAGTAATATTTAGAGAAAAATCATAAAATGATGCGATCAATAACTTTACTTGGTTATTTGCATCAATCAAACCGGAAGTTGTTCAGGGTCCACAGGCCAAATTTCCGTGATTTCATTGTGAAAAATTAGATTTTGGAATAATTTTGGATGCGATTTCTGCTGATAAAACTTCGATGAGAATAACTATTATAAATATAGGCGACAAAGATTTTCAGATGGTGGTGTCCCTTGAGATTTTTTTCAATGCAAAAAGTGTGCCTCGGCTCAAAAAAGGTTGGGATACACTGCACTAGGCAGTAGAAGACTCAATGAGAAAATGATTAAGATAAGTCAGCCAAACTTTAGTAATAGATTACAAATCAGCTTTCTCCATTCACTCCCAACACTAAAAAACAACTGTTTTATTATTTTTTCCGAAGTAAAGTATTAGTATTTTCGTGACACAGCAATAGCATAATAAATCATGTTGAATAGTCTCATCAAAGCCGTCATTTATCGAGACAGCAATTCTTGCCTGTTATCCACTACTCCCACGCAGTTCGCAGTCTAGCTTTGAATGCTGTGTTGACGCCAACATCTAACAGCTAGAGTTCTTTTGTCAATTCACCTGGAATGACAGCGAGCATAGACTTAGTGTGGTAAATCGAGCTCAACCGAAATGAAACCCTGTTTTATTTATCCCAGCATGCACCGCGCACTACGACTATGGAGTCGGCGGCTGCTTGGCGTAGTTGCGCGACCTCTTGCAGCTCAATATGGATCCATACATAGAATATATATAGTTCGTATGCTCAGTTGACGCGTTAACACGTTGGAGTTCTTATATAAAACCACCCTGAATGACGGCGAGCACGCTAATTCAGTGCTCGCCGTCATTCAGGGTGATTTTCTAAAAGAACATTACGCGTGGATTGACAAAAGAAGTATATCCCAGCATGCACCACTTTTTCTACGAGGAAATTGAGTTGGGTACTGCTTACCGTAGTTGTGGCTCAATATGGATCCGTATATAAGGCGCACGGTCAACTTTTGAAAAAAATTGAAGGCTTTTAGGTGCGCCTTATAGTGCGGAAAATACGGTAATTTTTTTTCTTCCCATTTTCTGATCCCATGATCGACAGCCTGTTATGTTGTTTTTAAGCTACTAAAAAACGATTAAACTAACAAATGCCTATTGTTCTCCATATAGATTTTTTCCTTTTCATTGGCTAGTACGACTTGTACTCAAGTGCAACCTATAGTCCGAAAATATAGAACAAAATATACCAAGAAAAGGAAGAAATATTTTTCACTATAATTATTTTCATGCACTTATTTGATCATAGCTACAACGTGAGGGTGTGCATTGATTAAACCTGCTTAGTTTTAGTCAGGACAGCAATGCTAAGGCAGCTATTAAGAACTCACTAATAAATAAATTCACTTAGTTTCTTGAGCTTTAACACTTGTAACTACATTGCAGTTGATGGATGCTACTCTCTGTGACACCGTGGGTTCTTACATCAGCAGCAACAAACGCAGCAAAGGAGGAGGAGCCAATATCGCCCAAGCTTCAGCAAAGGTTGCAGCAAGACTTCACGTCCCGCCGCCCACCAATGTTGTCCGGCCTAATGAGAATTTACCCACATCTGTTCAGATGGAATCAGGGGTCAAAGGTCAGATTACTGCCAGCAGCAGCCCTGGTGCCATTGCTTCAATGTCAACCATTCGACAAACAGAAAGCCCGGACCTCAAACCCTTACTAGTCCTTAATAGTGAAATTGTTACAGCCAATCTCCATTTGTCCTCCACGGATCAACCACAATCATTTATATCCTCACCTTGTTTGGCTCAAATCGCTTCCCCTTCTTTATTATCCACCGTCAACACAGACCTGAACGTGTCCCGCATAGCGTCATCATTCCCAAGTGATGTCATATGCTTCCGACGTGGCAACAACCACAACCTGGCTTCCAATTTCCCCTCAGCCTCTGTCTCTACCTCAGCCACAACAGGAGTCGAAGCCTACAAGGGAACTGAGGACCAAAGCGGCTCCCCCTTCTACCATGAGATATTAAAGCGAAGGAAGGAGCAGACTGACCTGGATGGTGTGGCCCATGACCAAAAAGAAGCCAGAGAAAAGCGCCGTGAGAGAAGGGAGGTGCGGATGGACAAGTCCTTGTGCAGAATTGCCACAGCACTGGAACTGCTTTCTTCCAAGCAGGACACAGTAATTGCTCTACTTCAGAGGATAGCTGAGAGAAAGTGAAAAAGCGTATAGTCAGTCAACAAGCTTAACTTAAAATTTTACACACAAAATTTAAAATATTAAACATGATCACTGATTGCCAGCCATTCCAGATAAAATTGATTTGATGTCTATTACTGTCAATGGCAATGAAGGAATTCAGATTTAAAATTCTTATGTATTTGCTTTCAGGTAGAGAAGGCTGTCTAAATATTTATCTCCTTCGGTCTGGCGAATGAGTGCTTAGAGCGTCTTCCTCACAGTTCTGGGGTCCTGGGTTCAAATCTAGGTCTGTCCACCAGTGTAGTTTGCATGGTCTCCGCGGGTTTTCTCCGTATACTCCGATTTCCTCCCACATTCCAAAGACATGCATGGTAGGCTAGTTGGACACTTTGAATTGACCCTTGATATGAGCGTGAGCATGAATGGTTGTGTCCCTCATGCCCTGTGATTGGCTGGCTACTAATTCAGGGTGACCCCTGCCCGAAATCTGAGATAGGCTCCAGAACCCCCCACAACCCTTGCGAGGATAATGCAGTTCAGAGAATGAAGGAATGGAAGGCGTGAATTGGCTCATATATTCCGATACGATTCGTAACATTATTCACAGGTCTAAATTTGATCCCAACACAACACGTTAATATGATTAGTTTGTATATCACTTCGGAAAAAAATAATCAAACTAAAACTAAATGTACATTTCTATCCATTCATGTTCAATGTTTAAACAACATATGGCCATCATTGTACTAGTGTACAGAAAATTAATTTGTAGAGGGTGACCTCAAAAAAATTAAAAGTATATTTATTGGCAGGCATGAGCAAGTGGGAGAACTGTGAGACAGTAACCTTGAGCTCATTTGATAACCATCATTAATCCAGGTGTAAGTTCCCAGGTGAGGTTTATCAGCAACCAATGAGGAATTTCTACTGATTTCAAGAATACATTTCTATTGGAAGACGCCATCTAAAGAACGTAATTTAAAAATAGAAAAGAATAATCTGACATTTTTCAAATTGTAGGTTCTTATTACCATGAATAAAATATTTTTCTTGCGAATTGTTGAAAGGTTCCTGTTTCTTTTTTTTTACTTTGTTTATACACACTTAATGTGATGGTCATCAGTCCTAAGTTGTTTTACAGGTTTTAGTATTATTTATAGTATTATAGTATATTTTATTTAGTATATTATTATATATAAATACTAAAAATTGTTTTGCTTACATCCACCTATTTTTATGAAGAAAAATGAAACAAAATGTGTATTCCAAAAACATTTATTACAAATTTAAAGAAATCCTAAATGCATCTGTGTACATTGCAACACAAATAGAGCAATAGAGCATAGTTATTTATTGTCCCTGTAGTCACTACTCTGACATTGGTTCATCTTCTTCCTCATCATCTTCATCAAAGTACTTTTCCTCTGCATCTCTGTTGACGATGTCAAGGTTGTCATAGTCTGGATTCTCGTCCACCTCGCTATCGTGAAGACACAAGTAAATAATGGAGTTGGAACCTTTCTATTCTACTAAACTCCTGTCAATGCTACTGGAAGGAATGCATTTTTTTAACAACAAGACTTCAATTTCAAGGAATTTTAAACCTTTCTTAACATTCTGAGGTTTTATGGTGTCAAACTATTAAAATAAATGCAAAAATACTGATAACATCAGATGAAGCTTTCCACATGTCGACCCACCTGTAGTTGAAGTCCTTGTCTTTGCCATCAAGAAAGTGTTGATACATTTGACTGATGAACTCTTCCCGAAGAAGTGCTTTCTCTTCAGAGGTAGGCTCCCAAGTCTTTTCATGGACTTTGTCTTCTTTACCATTCATATCTATACACACACACAAGGAAAGAAAACATTATTTCAGTAATCGCAAATTACAACACTGTTATCCCGACTAAGACTTTGTCTTCTTTTACAACTTAGGTCTAGAATTTCTTGCCTTCATCTTCCACATTGTCATCGTCTTCTTCCTCCTCCTCCTCTGCGCCAGCCTCTTTAATTTGCTCCTCCTCCAGACGAGTCTGGATAAGATGCTCTTGGTAGGAGTTAAGGAGGAGGTTTGCCAGCCCTCCTGTGGCACCCTGAGATGGGTCTGTACTTTTCTGTGCACCATCCAACATGGCCTCTTGGGCGCGCTCTATCACCTGAAGTGTGAAATAGAATTCCTTTTAATATAGCTAATAGCCTGGAATAACCTTCTCCACAATAGTGATGGTTATCAGATACATTTTAACTATATAGGATTGCTAGCATTTGGTGATCAACTTTTACAGTCATTTGATAATGTTTGTCACCCAATTTAATTTGAAAGCAATAGTTTGATGGCTATTGCTGACAATGGCAGCCATTGAATTGAGAAATTTAGGAAATCTACCCATACATTCACTATGCATAGATAGATGTTGAGCTATAGTAAACTCCCATATGAGAATAGAGGCAAATATCTACACAATTATTTGCATGATTGGATAAATGGTTGAGTCAGTTAATAATAATAAAACTAATACTCTACTTCAGTTTTACCCTACCACATGAGAAATGTCTTTAGTGAATTTAAATAATAATACTTAATGTGATAACTAAATATCAGGTCATTAAAAATTGTAGGCCACTAAATAGATTATTTTATTTTTTTCTGAACTGCTTTAATAGGGTAATGAGGGGTGCTGGAGCCTATCCCAGCTGACTACGGGCCATATGTGGGGGACACCCTGAATTGGTGGCCAGCCAATCGCAGAGCCCTAGGAGACAAACAACCATTCATACTCACACTAATACATAGGGGCAATTTAAAGTGTCCAATCAGTCTACGCATCTCTTTGGAATGTCGGAGGAAACTGGAGTACCCATAAAAAACCCACACAGGCCCAGGGAGAACATGCAAACTCCACACAGGTGAACCGACCTGGATTTGAACCAAGGACTCCCACTGTGAGGCCGACATGCTAACCACTCACCATGAAATATTTAGTTTGAAAATACACAACAACATGAAATGGCATTTTAAAGTGATTAACAGTTAAAGCAAACTATCACAATCAGGTTAATAAATAAAGTATATTGTTACCTGGTCATCAGTTAGGTACTGTCCAATATATTGTTCATACAGCAGTGGCTCCCTCATTCGCATCTGTTCATCACTAAAATACTGGCCTCCTAGAAAAGAATGAAAAATATAATTGAGCATTAAATGATTTACAATCTTGCAATATGATTTTATCTTTGTCTGGAAAAAGTAGCATTAACTCTTCTTAATATCTTTAATGTGGATTACAGTACCAGTGATAGATGTACAGGTTGAACAATATAGACAAAAGAAAATGCCAATACCTTTCTGTAGGTCTCTGAGTGCAGCATAACGCTGATTTCGAACTTGCTTTTTGTGGGTGCTTACTGACACTTGCTTCTGGATTACTTCACTGTAGTGCTGAGCACGTGGGTCAGTACTGACATGTACAAAAGCTTGTAGATGCATGGGTTTAAGGCATCCCTGGAAATTTAGGGAAAAATGTTACTAAAGTTACTAACTCGACAAATGGAAACCCAACCCGAGGCTAACACTCTTGCTCTAATGGATTGATCATTTTGAAATAAAGAATAGTACACACATGGTACCGCTCCAAAAACACCAGTGGTTTGCTCCTGTATTGATGCAGTAGTTCTTTTCTACACTCCTCTGATGTCAATTCAGCATCTCCCACTTGCTGACTTTTCACTGGGATTCCACTTGCAACTACAACATCCAATAAGGTGTGGACATCAGGGGTGACATCACTGGGGTCATCTTGGAATACCTGGTTGCAAAAGACCATATAATAACACTGAGTTTATTATGGTAGTAGCAGTGCACATGTCTTTTAGTGTCATTGACAATGACAGACTTCCAATCATGTAGTTCCTTACAAATGAATTAAAATAGCTTGAATGAGTTTATCACACGAGAATGGCCTGGCAGTGGGGAAGCTGGGTTCAAATCCAGGTCGGTCCACCTGTGTGGAGTTTGTATGTTCTCCCCGGGCCTGTGTGGGTTTCCTCCGACATTCCAAAGACATGCATGGTAGACAGATAGGATACTCTAAATTGCTCCTAGGTATGAGAGTGAGCGTGAATGCTTGTTTTTCTCATTGCGCCCTGCGATTGGCTGGACACCAATTCAAGGTGACCCCTCCATCTGGCCCAAAGTCAGCTGGAATAGGCTCCAGCACCCCCCGCGACCCTAGTAAGAATAAAGTGGTTCAGTAAATGAGATGCGATCCTTCGTTTTATCAAAAGTAGTGCAAAGTCAAATTATGCATTTATAGAAAGTTAAGCATTTAGGCTCACCTGTGTATTTTGCGGTGGTTTTGGATACTCGATATAGGGAATACAAGGTAATATCACCGGATTGTGCTGTATTGTGGGATGGTTGTCCTTTGCAGATTCTTCAGACGATTTAGGTAGTATTTTACCACGAGGTTCGATTTCACCCCACATAGCTAGATGGTTTGTTAGTGCTCTGCTGAGCTAACGTAAGGCGTTGACTTTTGATCAACTACTGTTAAATATAATAGTTGACAACATTTCAATTTTACATGATCCGCCTAAAACACTGTTATGGTGCACCGCCGTATTGGTCCGTCACTGTTTTCTGTCCCCGGAAGTCTTGAGAAGTCACATATTTTCATCCAACTGCCCTCTGCTGGTGGTTTTGTGTAAATACAAAATGCGGCACACTTTTCTCAGTAGTATTTATCATACATTGCTGTGTTCTTGTGCTGCATGAGATTTACAAAATACTTTCTAGTAGAACGTTTGTACTACTATCTACTTCTACTCTACTATATATTACCTGATCTAACAAATGAAGGGAGGATGCCAGTAGTAATCGTGAGATATCATAGAGAATGGTCAATAATGTGCAAAAACAGTATTTCTGTGAAAACAAAACATCACAAGAACGAGATCGCAGATACAAGAAGCTCAAATGAGTTTCCTGCAAGAATGTATGGAATCTCCCTCAGAGATAAGGTAAGAAGTTTGGTCATCCAAACATTTTATCTGTCATGGTTAAGGTAACCCTATAGATGGAACTTACTGGAATTTTTACTCTATTTAAGCAGAACTTAAACAAATGATGACTGACCAAATAGTTATTTGCATAATCTTCATATTATATCACACAAGACTGAAAGGAACACACGCACATTCCCATTTAAAAAGTGTGAGCACACTTTCTAAATCACATTTAGCCCTACAGCATTTATTTTTACACCAAAAAAAAGTTTATTTTAATTTAGTATTGATTTTTTTAAATTACAAAAATGCCCCTTCTCCTCCATTCATAAATGTCTTTATTTATATGATTGAGAGTTTCATTAAGATACATACGAGTGTACAATTCAATTTTAAACTGTTGTTGCACAAATATTGTAGAGAAGGGAGATATTCAGTGCCAGGTCTTTGGCTGTGGCTTTACCGTGGGTAATGGTGTATTTAGGTCCTGATTCGTTCCCCCCTCTCTTTTTAGACTTTCAAGTTCTTTGCCTGGGGACAACAACACCGCCACATCTTGCATACAAACATCATCAGAGAAAAACATACTATATTCTATCATGCACACTAAATGGATATCACAGTTTTTGCAAATTGACTTGATGCACGCATTGTTTTTCTAAACTAATACGCAATATGAACAAGCCCTGTATGTTTTTTTTAAAAAAAAATTTCATCTTCCATAACGCCCATCCTCGAATGGGTATCAAGGGTTTTTGGAGCTTCGGGGGAAAGGCAGACTACACCCTAGATTGGTCGCCAGTCAGTCGTAGGTCACACAGAGAGACAGACAATCACTCACTCACTCAATCACACTGCGACGGGAATTGAACCCAGACTGGCCGCACCAAAGTCAGGCGGAATGGCCACTGCACCATCAGGTGGTTTATGTTGGTTATATTGTAATGCATAATGACAAGTTTGACAGAGGACCTCATTTTACAGCTGTATTATTTAGAGGCAAGGCGGCTCAGTGGACGAGTGGTTAGTGTTTCGGCCTCACAGTTCTGGTGTCAAAGATTCGATCCCAGGTGTGAGGGGCTGGGCCAGGAGCATTTGGACACGCATTATAATTTATCAAGCCTGGCGATTGAAATGTAAGAAAAGAGACACAATTGAAGGTGAAAATTTATTTACAAATTTACTTTCAACATTAAGAATATATTATTATTCAACGAAAGAAAGCAGTCTTTAAATTGAGAGTGATGAGTGGCATGTTCATTAAGATAATGTACTGCTGCTGTGAATACATGTACAAGTTGCTATTTTAACACAGTAGAGAAACTCACATTTCAGTGGGAACTGTGTTTTTGTTCTCCATTTTTTTGCCAGTGCATCAAAATCTACACTCCAATAAAAGATTAGACTAGTCCGACATCTATCGGGGAAACGAGGGTATTGCATGTGAAAGGGAAATTAAGGAGGTAATTAATTTTTACTATAATTTGGACAACATTGGCGGGCCGGATTAAAAACCCTAACGGGCCGCAAATGGCCTGCGGGCCGTAGTTTGCCCATGCTACCTTATACCCTTGTGTGATTGGATGGCCACCAATTCAGGGTGCCCTTGGCCTGGTTCCCATATTTAGCTTGGATAGTCTCCAGCACCCCCCATGACCCCCACAACAAAATTAATGAATAATTTAGAAGCACAAACATTTGAACTTCTTTGAGATCCCCAATGTCTGTCTAAATGGTGTGTATACACTATCAAAATAGAAAATGATTCATTTGCTAATTGTTTAGTCAATCAATTATGTGAGCGTTAGTTTACCTGCTATTGCTGCCAATAGATGTCTAATTCCTTTTGACAAGGATGGGCGAATAAAAAAAGGATTAATTTGAACTCTCCCACTCAAAATGGATTGGATGCACGGAACTCTCAATGCCAGCCAAATGTGATCAAGGTGTAAATAGTTTGGAAAACACAATGTCTTTTCTTCTGTTGGAAACCATAACAACTATATGGCTCGTGACAAAAATGAGTTTGGCATACCAGGTCAAGAACAAAGTGACTGAGTTTAAATTCATCTGAGTAAAGAAGCCATTGATGCCAGGTTCGGGAATAGTTTAAGACCAGAGCAAACAAGAGGCAAATGTGCACACACTGCATTTATGGCATGAACACTTTAATGGGATTTCAACTTTCTGGCACCCAGGACAATCAACTTTCCTTCAAAACAAACTAGGAGAATGAATTAAAATGGTCTGAAATTACATTTCTCTGCACATTTTTTTTAAAACTATCTTGGCTTGTCAAAATATTCATTACATACAATTTACATTATGCATTCCACATAAATTTGGTTTGGTCATTACAAATTGACTGAACTGTTTATTATACAAGTTGTTTTCTGCAAAAGTAGATATATTAAGCACCATTTTACAGTAATTTGTTCACTAATAATATTTGTTTTCATTTTCAAAACTTTCAAGGACGCTTTACAATGGAATCTACAAGAGATGTAAATTAAAGTAGACAGAAGCACAGATTAAAAACAACATCAGAGCAACAGGAAAAATCTCTTAATACAAAACCAAACACAGCATCATATACTCTGAAATTAAAGGTAGCAAGTCAGGCACAGGGGATAAAGGAATGGAGGGTTTATTTGTACCGTATTTTCACGACTATAAGGCGCACTTAAAAATCTTACATTTTCTCCAAAATAGGCAGTGCGCCTTATAATCCAGTGCGCCTTATATGTGGAAAAAACAGAAAACGAAAAACCACTACTGTCGGATATTAAAAAAAACAAAAACACCTGAACTGAAACAATACGGTTAAATATGCAGATGCCATCTTAGTTTACAAAATCTTCCATCATATAGCTCCTCCCCCACTGCAAGATTTTATACAAAAAAAATCCAAAACATCAACAATGGCGGGCTCTAGAGGTGACTGTGTAGTGAGTGCTTCATACCTGGAATTCAACAGCAATTACCGTATTTTCACAACTAAAAGGCGCACTTAAAAGTCTTAAATTTTCTACAAAATAGACAGTGCGCCTTATAATACAGTGCACCTTATAATGCAGTGCGCCTTATAATACAGTGCGCCTTATAGTCATGAAAATACGGTGCTGTAGTTTTGTATTGAACCTGAGAACACTAATCTGGTACTAGATGAGGATTTTAGTAAATAATGTTGAATTGGCTAGCCTTGTTTTGACTTTCATGGGACTGTAATACATATTAATTTTCTCTTTAGTATTGCTAAAGAAACTATTTAAATAAAAAATGCATTGGTTATGCATCCATCCATAAAACATTTATTTGAAGGAAGCTGGCGATATATAAACAAATTTTGTAAATTTTACCAGTAAGTACCAAAGTACTTTCCACCTCACACCATAGCAACACCATAGCTAAATTTGCAGATGACAAGGTACAATATATAATGCTTATATTATATCCTCGATAGAAATGCTGATCCACACAAGTCCATGCACAAATTCATAATTGGATTTCAGTGACCACTCATTGAATCAAATTATTACAGTAAGACTTTAAATGCTTCGCTCAGCAGAAGAAATCATTGTTGTCAGAAGCAAGCGATCATTTATATTTCTGAAATAGACCCCCTCATAAATGTTTACATTTTCATTTCATCTAGCTCCATGGTTTGTTGTCCAATTTTTCTTTGTGCTGCCACCCCTTATTTATCGACCCCCTCAAATTTTCTGACACTTCATCCTCTTTCTATTGATTTTTTATTCTTTTGCCCATCCATCCAACCCCTTAATATTGTATATATGTTGAGGTTCATAGCTGAAAGAGCCAAATGACCCTCTTCTGTGGGTCAGCAATGGTTTAAGAGGGTTGACCTCCCCTGGGGGTGCAGGAGAGAGTATACCAGTAGTGTGACAATGCTCACTGATGTGAACTGAGGCTTGAGCAGGTACCATCAGTCTTGCTCCGGGGCTGCTAATCCACTCAAGCTAGTGACGTAGATGTCTACTATAAAGTCAAAAACTATTAGAACTGTGGCACGTTTTAGACTGCATGCATGCTTGTTTTTATGACATTGTACTCAAGATTTTTAGAAAGAAAGTTCAACCATTCTATGTAGAATCTTGACACCAAGGGCATGTAACTGCAGTCTATAATAGACAACACCAATTTCACGGTGGATTGACCAATCCCTGTTGTTAACAATAAAATCCAGGTTTAAATGGTGAGACCCTTACAAAGGTTTATGTTTGTCTACAAATGCCACAAGGTTGTGGTAAAGTACTACTAATGTCTAAATGAAACCCCTAATTCACTTCTATAACATGTGAAACTAAAGTGTCACTATGTGCCACCAAAGCATTCTTGTTTATTTACAGGTAAATGAAATGAGTCCCTAAATGTTCTTTATTATGTTTCCATTTAACTGTTTGTAATAATGAATAATTAGTTATGGCTTAGGCCAGGGTTCTCAAACATACGGCCCGCGGGCCGGATCCGGCCCATCTGGTGGTTTGGTACGGCCCGGGGAAGAAAAGCTTGTATAAAAAAAATATGAATTTTCTTTAAAATTTGTAGTTCTTGTATTATCCGGAGTGTTTTAGTACGTGCAGACAACATGAATTGACAATTATTTATGTTCTTATGTTATTCTCTTGTTCATAGAATATTGTTCATAATGTAAAAGGAAAATTCTGTTAATAAACATTTTGATAATTTACTCATTCTTTGCACTAATTATTAGTATTAGGGACTAATACAAAGGGAAAAAAATGGGCTTATTGATAGTTCTATGTAAGTTTGCAATGAGTTTACTGGTCAGGCCCACTTGATCTCAAATTAAGCTGGATTCGGCCCGCAGACCAAAGGAGGTTTGACACCCCTGGCTTAGGCTAATGTTAACTGCCATAATTGACATATTCACAAACTTCCAATTGATTTGAACTAGGTGGGCCGACATTGAATGATGCTTTCAAAACTATTTGAAATAGGGGTATTGCTTTTGATATATTCACGGTCATGGTGATGGTACGAGAACGATGATTGGGCTGCTATCGTTGGCAACAGATCTCCATTCCATATAAATATTTCAAATGTATTGGGCAACTAGTAATGACAAACCGATTTCAATTCACAGCTGAAAAAACTGACATGGCATAAATTGAATGGGTTTATACAATTAATTTTGATCTTTTTTCCGCACTTCCATGTCATCTCGATCTAATTGTATAAATTCAAGCCAGGCAGCAGCGTTCAACCAGATGTTCGATTAATGTGTTGAGAGAGAAACTGCAAGATTCAATCAGCTATTATAGAAAATAATTATCTATCTCTGTCATCATGACATAATAAAAGATTATTATGTTACTGTCATTGGAAATACAGTACAAAGTTACAGGGAAGTGACACTCCACCACTCACCAGCAAAAGGAAAGTCATTACATGATTGAATCACATAGTATAAAAATCAGCCCCATGTTGTCTTTTCATCATGGACCACTTACTGCTCAGCCGTGCAGCCATCACTACTTTTAGATTAGATCACATGAATTGTGTAATTAAATGAGCAGCAAATGTTTTATCCTCAATCCAATCCAGCAGATATGTTCATTCTTAGAATTACTATACTGTTGAAACGTGTGTATGATAATGAAATGATGGTATATGAATAAAATTATTGAAATTCACAGCCACAGCTACTCTAATAATGGCTGAGGCTATAAAATGCAAAGGTAGTCAGCATTACCAATGATTTATCATGAACTCCAAAGCAGTGCAATTTTGTAGTTGACCTAAACAAAGTAAAACAATAATGTTCCAATCTCTTGATTGCTTAACCTCAAGAAAAAAAAAGTTTAAAATAAAAGTAAACAATAAAGATAATGTATGAACTTGAACGTTCTGACCCAATTATGTCTTTTAATCCCTGAGAGCTGATGCTGTAGTTATAACACTGCCACTTGTACTCCTGCTCCTGGACCTCGTGCTAGCCAATGACGTAATCCATATTTGGCACGTATATAAACTGCAGCCTAAGTTAATAATTTGTTAAAAACTAAATTTCATTAAAGCTTGAATTAAAAGCATCATAATTATTTAGAATGTGATATTCCATGTTATATGATTAGCGTTATTTTGAATCTAAATGAAAATTATAATAGTAATATAGTTTATTAACAATTTGATGTATTCATTTAGTGTATTATTTACCAATTTGTTTTAATTTAAATCAAATATTTTTTTCATCTTACATTTTCAATTAGGATTTGATTGTTTATCACTCCAATTAGTTGTGAATAAATTAAATATGTGATAAGGATAATGGGTAAAAGTGCTAAAGAAAATGAATTTATCAAGGTTTTAGAGAATTTTAAGTCAATAATGACCATATTTTTGGCCAATACAATCTTTTATGGGTCTCTATAAAAGTGTGTCTGGACAAAACATACCAAAAGATGACAATTTGTTGGTGCACTGCAATATGTCCTACTTCCCATACATGACAGTATTGGGGAATAGTTTACAAAAACGAAATGAGCCAGCCAGAATTCATTGTTCGAAAATGAATGAGTGGTCCTTTGTCAGAGTCAAGGCAATGTAATGATTCAGAGCAATTTATTATTCATGACATCCTTTCCCCACTCTGTCTAACGAATTAAAGTAACACAATGGATGAGTTCAGGTATCTTTAGATCAACCTCAGCAGGGGAGTTGCCCTGTGTTTGAGAGCCAAGCTGAAGGCTAATGCCCCAAGGACAGCTGGCTTTTTCTCTCAGTGTATATCTGGTTTAAAATGCAGTGCATGAAATTGACAGTACTTTCTCATCTCTTATTTTTTGAACCGCTTCATCCTCATTAGGGTCAGGAGGGGTGCTGGAGCCTATCCCAGCTGACTCCGGGCTAGAGGCGGGGGACACTCTCAATCGATGGCCAGCCAATTGGAGGGCACAAAGAGACGGACAACCATTTACGCTCAGACTCATACCTAGGGGCAATTTAGAGTGTCCAATCATCCTACCATGCATCAGTTTGGAATGTGGGAAGAAACCGGAGTAACCGGAAGAAACCCAAAAGAACATGCAAACAGGAGAACATGCAAACTCCACAAAGGTGGACCGATCTGGATCTGAAAACCAGGACCCCAGAGCTGTGAGGCTAACGCGCTAACCACATGCCCCACTGGGCCACCATATTGACAGTATTATAATATACTCATCTAGTCATTCACTCTATAGATATACATGCAAATAGTTTGTGTTGTCTGCACATTCTTGATATCATTATAGCAAATTTTACCATATTTTTCACACTGACTTGCACTTGCCAAAAAATGCTGAATGAAGCGGAAAAAAAAAACACATACATTGGAGTATAAGTCCAATTTTGTGGGGGATTTTATTTTACACAATCCAAAATAAAGAACAGACACCCTCTTGAATGGCATAACAAATAATAATAATTATAATAATAATAATAGGCCCGGTGGATGAGGGTTAGAACGTCAGCCACAAAGTTCTGGGGTTCCTGACCTTTGATATACTGTTTGTATCTTCAGTTTTATTATGTGTACTTGACAATGGTTGGCATCAGAGCATTTTCAATAGTTCATTAATTTATTTTTAGTAGTTCATTCATTCATTCATTCATTCATCATCTGTACTGTGTATCCTCGTAAAGCTTGATGGAGCCTATCCCAGCTGACTTTGGGTGAAAGGCAGACTACAACCTAAACTGGTCGCCAGTCAGCCATAGGCCACACAGAGAGACAGACAACCATTCGCACTCACAATCATACCGACGACGAGAGGCAAGCGATCCCACGCTTGCCCGCACTGAAGTCAGGTGAGTGAATCACTACACCATCAGGTGGCACTTTTTGATAGTTGTGAAAAGTATTTATTTTAATGCTACCCAATAAAGACAACTATAATTCAAAGTACGCATACAAGATACATGAATACATTTAACCTCAGTATATATGCTAAACACCTCTATAGGTTTTTTTTTGTTTAAGTTTATTTGTGGTGGTTTATCACGTTCTATGATAGAATGTCCTATTTAAGGGTGGTAGCAAGTGGTTTATTAATTTGATCTCCATGGTCCAGTATGAATCCCAGTAATTCTTGTCATATACCTCATTTACTACCAGGGATACCTGCAATATGAGAGACCTTCCTAATAGAACTGTTGTATTGGTTGGACCTCAAGGGAGGGAAAAAAAGTCTTCTGCACAGGTCTGACTTACCTAACACATGATTTAAAAAATATGAAAACAACCATTTCACAAGAAGCACATTGTGTAAGTGAGAGCTTCAAAAATATGATGACTCCAACCTGAGTAGCACCTTCTCATTGGTACTCTGGTGAATTAAATCTATGAGCACTGTGACCTATATTTGCTCTATTTACAAATTGTCACATTGATTTTCGTCCACACTGCAGCTCATTATTTCTTTGGAAGCTGTCGTTAAATAGATTAGAGTTACTTTGAATTTGGGGTGGAAAGACATCAGTGGGTGGTTACAGTAATTGTATTTTTTTTATTTGTCATTGACACCACTTTGATGCATTGACCATTGTGTAATTAGGATGTGAGCTCCTTTTAGCAGCAATCTTTAGTAAAACTAAACAAGAGTGGCAAATCATTTACAGTTGAACAAAGTGTGTTGTTTTCAGACAAGACAAGATAACCTGTGATGCTACTTAATTAACACAGACAGCAATTGGGTCATGAGCAATTATAAACATGTCTTTGGGACTTTTTACATGACAAGGATAACAGGCGTGAATGCACAAAAAAAACTGTCCATAGAGCCCTATTGTGGTTGGGCAATTAATTTTTACGGCGATTCAAATCAAAAGCTGCATTCACCCATTTTATTTCTATTTTAAAAAAAATAATTTGTATTGTTGGGAAGTTTTGAAAAGTTAAAAAAAGGGAAAATCTGTCTAAATGTGTGGGTTTTTTCGCATGGCATAAAATATAGAGGGGAAAATAGTGATAATATAATATGAAGGGGAGCTTTTTCTTTGCAAAATATCTCCACAATTATGGCTCAAAAGTTATATTATTGAATCTTTGTTTATCTACTCTCATCATAAAGAAAATGTAAATATTTGCTTTTATGTTAAGTCCTCCTACTGTATTGTGCTGCAGGCTTGAACTTGAAGTGTCAAATATAAAAAGAATTTGATGCATGAACTTTTAAATTATATATGAGACTGTCATACTGATATGAGTGACTCCTTGAGTCTGTCTTGATTTGTATGCCTCTCACAAAACAGCAGTATCAACAGCAGGTTAAAAAGAATCATCTCAATGGACTGTTTTAATTCTGAATATATCTAAAATATTGATTTCAGTAGAGAAGTGAATGATGCATGAAGTCGTTTAATTGAGCATTAAAGATTCTGTTTATTGTGCAAAATTGTGGAATTGATGGCATCTTGAATTTAACTGAGCCCGAATGGAGTGCACATTTTATGGCCATACCATTTATATAAAACTATAAATTTGACAGCACGTTATCAAATTTGTGATTTATCACACATTTCTAAGATTAACCATGTTCTCCTCCATGGCAGGATTTGTTCTCGAATTGTAAACCTCAGATCCTTCTAAGAAATAGTGGAGAGAAACTGGCTGTACAACATTTGTCTGCCTTGAATTATCCAATTTTTAAAGTAAATTATGTGAAATGATTTTAATTTTTTTAAATGATTTTGATTTTGTAAGTGAATGCGTCCCCCCCCCCCCCACCCCGAAAAACCTACGATTTTACCGAATAACCGGAATTTTTAGTCAGTGAAATCAGAAAATAACCTTCATAACGAGTGTTTTACAAACGTTAGGGTCGCAGGGGTGCTGAGGCCAGTTTGTTTATTTTCTTCCTATAAACTAGAAGGGTGAAGAAAAATTTAAAAAGCCATAGAAAGGACCAAAAAGATGTGTATAATGCAATGCTTCTCATTTTATTTTCTGTACTCCCTCAGAAGAATAAAACGTTCCGCATGGCCCCAAATTCTTTGCCATCATTGTAAATGGTATACTTCTTGTTGAAATTGTCATGTACACTTCTGCATTAGATTGTCTTCTTGTTAAAATTAACAACACCGACAGGGAGTCAATATGCAATTACATTTATTGTAGTATTGTGCGTTTTTTAGATGTCTTATGAAGTCAGATGTTCGCAGGCATTGCTTCGCATCCCTTAACTTTAGGAGCATCGATTCCACATGTATTCTTAATCAGCCAGTCAAGGTCAAAGCAGTTTTAAGTCCACATGACAGACTCTTTGATCTCAACCCATAAATCCTGTCTCACTCTCCCTAGAGAGGGCCCCCTCTCCCCTTCTTTATCAATAGATCTTTTCATACTCTGATTCCTAATAGTCTGTATATGTACTTTGTAAATAATAGCAATCAGAGAGCAATTTCTGCCATAAAAATAAAATATATTCCAAGTCCAACTTAGTGAATGAGAGAAAATCAAAATGTGATTCAATAATAAAGAATGACTGCAAGGAGAAATGGACAATCAAAGTGTAGATTGGAATAGGTCAAGTCTGACCTGTTTAATAGAACTGAACTAATTCTGATGATGACCACCCGATAGTGCAGTGGTTCTTTTGCCTGACTTTGGTGCAGTGTGGGATCAATTCTCACTCAGTGGCATTGTGATTGTGAGTGTGTGTGATTGTCTTTCTCTACATGTGTGCCTTGTTACTGACTGGTGAGTGGTGACCAATCAACAGTGTAGTGTGCCTTTGTCTGCTGAGATAGGCTTCACCACCCCGCAAGCTTGACAAGGATAAGTGGTGTTTAAAATGAATAAATGAATAATTCTAATTACATGGCACATCAGTCCAATAGAACCTCATTGTTATGTTCTGAGTGGGTTGTCATCATCTCTCTCTCTTCTACCCTTTCTCTCTCTCTCCTCCGCCAGCTATGCCGTAAGCCACTTCCTTGTGTCTGTATAGAATAATGTCACATTTTAGTAATGAAGATCATAACCACTAGATAGGTATTTGTTACTTTGAGAGTCGGTGGTGAATTAGAACAAATTGTAATATCCTGATTTTGGCGTTTTTTGAGAGAGTGCGAACGGATTAATTTTATTTAATTATTTTCTATGGGAAAATTTGACCCTAGAACTGAGGCCAACGTGGTAACCACTCATCCGCCAGGTCGCCTAATACATTTTATTGCAAGAAAAAAAAGGAGACAACACAAAGAGGTTTAGAAATGATGAGAATAGACCCAAAATAGAGGTGTCCCTTTATCTTCACAGGTACCCATCTGGCTGTCCCACCTCTAATTAGCACTGCCATGTTGCTGCAAATAGTACAGACACGATCAGGAAAAGGTGTGAATAGCTCTGTGACTTTCAAAGGCATTAATTCTACAAGTATGTCTCGAATTTATACTTGTGCATGTGTGGCCTTTTTTTACGACACCAACCAAATTAAAATATGTCCTGGAGAATGCGCAATGAATAATGGAATTCATTTTTTATCAATACAATTTGGGCAAAGCAAAAAGCAAAAGACTACTAGAATAAAAAGTAGAAGCCTTAAAGAATCTACGTTTTATCACATTACAGGTTATGATAATGATAATGACACAAGTCATTTTTCTTTACTTATGAACATACCTTCTCGATCATATTTGCCTCAGTTTATGATATCCTTATGGTCTATTTTTTTATGTAGTATATAATGTTTTAAACTAATACCTGGATCACTGAAAAAAACTCGTACAAAATGTGAAAAATAATGACTTTTCAGCAACACTATATTATCATAACAAGCAAACGTATGGCTTTAAGTATGAACTTGTTGGCTGCCATTGACAGCAACAGATGCCCAACTTATTTAAAGTCAGAGGAGTGTTTAAGTTTGCCTGCCATTGACAGCTCTAGACATCCTATTCATTGTGATTGGAACTGTCAGTCAAAATAAATTGGATGTCTAGTGCCATCATATTCAAGCAATGTGTTAACTTAGATATTCTTCTAGAGGACAATTTTGGAGACAACCAGTTTTTTCCTTAAAGGACACCATAATAATATGTTGTCACATCCTTAATATTAGTTCATACGTTTTCCAAACCGCTTATCTTCACGATGGTCGTGGGCAGTGCTCGAGGCCAACCCAGCCAACTATGAGCACCAGGCGGGGCACACCATGAATTGTGATGCCAACTCGCTAAGACCGGAACACCCACATCCTTAATATGTATATTACAAACTGTTTTTTTTCAATTGCCTATAGACATTCAAAGTCTGACTCACACAAACACACCATTAAAGCAAATGAATTATCAGGGCTGACACGAATGCAAAAAAAAATAAAATTTTGCAATTAAAAATAATTTTCGGAATGTTTTACCTCTGCATCCTTAAAACCACTGACTGGTTCAGAGGTACAGATTCCAACATATGACTCAATGGGAAACCGTAATCGAAACTTGTTGACAATATCGTGTGATAAGTCAAGATACAAAACTGAAAGTGGGTCATGATTACCAAGAGATTTTAGAAGGGAAGTTCAAACCGGAGGCAAAATCACCACAACATCACTCAAGTGAGTAAGAGTGCGCCTGAATCGGAATTAACTTGGGCTTCATTAGCATTAAATAGTAGGTGCCAAGTGGCAAATACCTTACATTTATGACTACATAGTAACATAGAGTACTAATACAGCACATTATTATACTTTTTTTCTTACCAAGCCCAAAGCGCATTTACCTACACATTCCCACATCAATGGTGGTACTGCTATGCATGGGGCTGCCAATTCACTGTAGGCAACTCAGGGTTCAGTGCCTTGCCCAAAGGCACTTCGCCAGTGGGCATTCTTAGCCTGGATTTGAACTGCTGAGCCTTTGATCCCAGGACACAGCTTCACTACATTGCTGATTTTTTTACTGAGGAATTAATTGTGCTTGTGCAAAAACATGTAATATGGTGTGAAGTAGTTATAGTGGTGATCATACTTCACAATTTTTCGCTTATCGCGGCCATATCTGCCCATTTCCCCAATAAAAACTATTGAATTTCTTTTAAAAAAACAACAACATAAAAACGCTGTCTGCTATGGCAATGGAACTAACACGAAAAAATCCCTTGCATCAATCCATTGGCTTCCTGGCCAACATCAAAATAGGATTAAAAATTATTCAAACTCTTTTTTTTCTTTTTTGGCTTATGATATAAGGAAAACAGGCTGTGGCTCAATGACGTCCAATCTGTCAATTTCATCATAGTATCACCTTAGGTGATAATGGGACATAAAGTTTTAACTAGTTAATAATTACTAACCAATTTAACAAGTGTAAATTTGCACCCCAGTCTAAGCGACTCGCTTGTGCCTGTTCAATTGTAACTATATCATATATATATATATATATATATATATATATATATATATATATATATATATATATATATATATATATATATATATATATATATATATATATATATATATATATATATATATATATATATATATATATATATATATATATATATATATATATATATATATATATATATATATATATATATATATATATATATATATATATATATATATATATATATATATATATATATATATATATATATATATATATATATATATATATATATATATATATATATATATATATATATATATTTCTGATTTTCTATATATGAAGATGCAATATGTGCAGATTATGGTTCTCCTTTTAACCACCTGCAAGTGTGGAAAGCTTAAGAGTAAACCGATCCATGCTGTAATGTGACAGGAGCATCCTCACTAAACTGTTGAGCCTTGTTCCTTGTGCACGTGTGTGTTTGTGTGTGTGTGTGTGTGTGTGTGTGTGTGTGTGTGTGTGTGTTTGCCAGAGAAATATAAGCACACGGTGCCCTTGAAAAAAGACATTTTGCAGACACGCCAAGTGCGACTTAAGCACAATGTGCACAGCTGATGTAGGTCAGGCGTATGCTGCAAACTAAGTCGCTGGCAGTTATTAGATTTCTGCTGAAAGCGAGGGCTACTGGGGGATTATGGACCAACAGCATCAGGCCATTCTCCACAAGCCTTCATTAATGTATATATTACTACACGCAGAATCAAACTCCAAGATTCTTGACTCTTAGGTTCAGAGGAGCAATGTTAGCCACGACTTTTACCAAAGAAATTATTGCATTGTGTGGGTCATTCTTTCAAGGATGCTTGCTATGGAAGATGAATGAATGAATTATCGTTATTTGCTGCTTGCCTGGAGAAACCTTGCAGTTCTACTAGTCAGGAGTGACCACAACATTTCAATGTAATGAGTTCTATTTTAAGAAATTTCAGTGACATCAAGTACCAGTAGTGTTCTCCTCAAGCATGCCATATCTAAAGGGAATGTGAAGGTAACTGGCTGTGAATGGATATTCATGTGCAGACACAGAACACAAAACACCGGCTTTAAAATGCAACTGCCTAAGCATGTCAACCAAATTATTAACACAAACAAAGCAATTCCTTGCCTGGAGAATAAGTCTACATCTTCACGGGGCCCAAAAGCAGAACTGACATTTCCCATAAACGATTCCAACTGATATAACATTAAAATTACGTAATTCACACTAATTTTTTTGTTCGTTATTGGGATATAGAGGCCGTTGACTTTGTTAATCTTCCCCCTTAACTAAATACAAACTATAAAACATTGAGGGTTAATTAGAATTACAATTGTACATCACTGGGAGATAATTTGATATTCGGTGAGAGCTCTTTTAAATGTATTTATCTGGTAAATAATGGCTGTAATGACTGGATGTGTTTTTTCTAGTAAATCAGTGAATGTACATGATATATTTCCATGTAATGTTGTTCCTTATTGTTGAAGGGTACACTGCTCTCTTGTTATGGTCTATGAGTCTATGTACCCTCCATTTCTTTGTATTTAAAATGCAGAGGCAGCATCATATGGGCTTTAACAGTTCACACACATCTCCCCTATGCTGAACTAACTGCTGAACTCCTGCATGTGTGAGAGATTACACACTTGAATACACACACAATGTCTGTACTCTGCACCGTTCCCATCTGGTAAAAATGATGTGCAGCCCTTCTTGTTCGAGGTATTCATCACCTTTATATGTTTGATCTCATGAGTCTGTCTGCCCATCTGCCTGTTTTTATGTCCATCAATTAATCCCTCACATTCCCATTAACTTGCACAAAGGAAATATGTTCTCACTGATCAAGACATGAGTCTTCCCCCCCTTAGGCCTTTAACTGAGCTTCAGGCTGTTTGTAAAATGTATTGAGGCAAGCTGTTGCAAATTCAGGCAGGACCATGTGCGTTCAGTGGTTTTGATTACACCGAACAAGAAAACAGCATTGTTATCCATTTTGCCAAATTGCACTGAGTACCAATGCACTTGGTTATCTAATCAAGATGCATGAGAGACGCAAAACATAACACATATGTATACATCTAAAACACTGTATTGCCATAATTTTCAGACTAAAAGTATAACTTCTGTGTGAAATTATTCACATCTTATTATATAATTTCACATGTTATTTTACACTTAAGGGCAAGAGGATGCTATCCCAGCTGATAGAGCACCAGGCGGGGCAAACTCTGAATTGGTGACCTGCCAATTACAGGTTACGAGGAGAAGGGAAGGAAAAAAAATAGTGGTCATCGATCTGATAATGAAGGTAGATTATTATTGTGATGATTATAAATGTATTTTTCTTCTTATTTTATCCTCCTGTAATCTGTCCTCGATTTAGAAAGTGAGATTCTGACTCGCAAACAACTTTCCAATGTGTATATTATTCCAATCACCATTAAAAAAAGTGTTTCTTCACGTTCTTGTCATATGTTCCCTCAACATCATTTTCACATTAATTCACACTAGTTCATTTTCTAAATATAATTGCTTCTCTTTCACATGTGAAACATAAGTAAACCTGTTTTAACACATTTCCCACAGATCAGGCCAAGATTAGACATGGTGTGAGAGACAACATGACTGTTTGTTTTTTACAAGGAATAATTTAATACTATACAACAACAACCGTGGTGGCTCCTTGAATTATATCTATGCTGTGCTTTAAAGTCTTCTGGGGGAATGTTTTGTGCTCATTAAAGATAGGACTTTGGCAGCAGTTAGATCACAGGGATATACGAAGGTGTGAATGATTGTGATGAGGGGAAGGTGAAACAAACAGGAGAAAAAATAATTATGAGATGGAGCTTCAGGCAACATCTTCCTTGCTTGTGATTATAAATAATTCTGTTAATTAAACCATTACTGTTTTACACAAGAAGAGAGACACTCAATGTGTTAATTCCTATCAGTCCGGATAAACTCTAAAACCGTCACAGTAGGTGTAGATTGAAGAGGATTATAATAGAGTACCATTTTAGATATACATTTGACATGTGTAAAATTATGTATTGCGATAGTGACTAAGTTTTAAGATTAATATGCATCCAAAAAATTACTCATAGGACAACTATGATGGATGAATATGATACAATTTTCCCACTAGTCAGTGTCGTCAGTGAATAAATAAATGCAATTGCTACCAGTTCTTTTCCTAATTGTTTTGAATGTATCACTTCAAATCGAATGGGTAAAAAAAGAAATCAAACTTTGAATACTCTATCGAACAGAGCATAATATATCAAACATAGGGTGAACTAAAATGCTAAGTAAGAAACTGGTATTGTTCATGTCAAGCATTATTTCCCGCATGGGGATATGTGTCAGTTTTTAATAAAATGACTACAATCTCTGTTTACTCAATTTGCACAGTATAAGTTCTACTACCTGAGAACAGAAAATTGAAAAATAGACATTCACGTAGCGAGACATTTTGATTCACATGCACGGCTTAAGTCATTAGCACAAAAGGCAAAATAAGCACAATCGAAAGCACCTCTACTGCGTTGCCTGTATAGTTTGTCCACACACAATTGAATACCATTATGTGTGTCAGCACAATAGGCAGCATGCTGGTTTGACCACAGAGAGTCTGTCAGATCTTCTACCTTCATACCAAAGAATAGAAATTCCTCAAAGTGAGTATTTCTGTTGAGAAATATGTCCAATTTGAGAGTAGTATTCCACAGGGATGTTATTCCTCATAGTTTCTATTCAATAACTCTGGGTGTACACATTAAAAAATCATGATTACATCTGTGCGAAGTAACAAAGTTGCCTCTGTGCTACATTTTCAATTAACTGAAACTGATGTAATGTGGGCCACCAGATGGGGTAAGTTCACTCAAACAGCTTCGGTGTAGGAAAACATGGGATTTATTCACATTTGGTTGTGTTATGATTGGGAAATAGGCATGCTAGGCTGGTTAAACGGGAATGGTTGTCCATCTCCTTGTTCCATGTGATTGGCTGGCCAACAATTCAGGGTCTACCCCTGCCTGTTGCTCGTAATAGGCTGGGATAGGCTTCGGCACCCCCTGCAATTCTTGTTCAGGTAAATGTGTGCAAAATGAATTAATTAGTGATGTTATGTAACAAGTATTGTTGCACCGATACCAATATGGCACTAAAATGACGTCATCCTTAACAGGGAATACTCAGAAATTGCATGCCAATGCTGCGCAAGACTTTCCAGATAAAGTGGGCCACCAACTTATCGTCCAACTCAAAATGGCTGTTGTGAATTTGTTTATCAATAGAAGGCGTCCATGCCATTTGAAGTATTCATAGGATGATGGCAATGAACTAACATGTTATGCAGTGTCTGACCAAACCATGATAGGAAATAGTTAACAGTCAATTGAGTATGCCATTATTAATTATTAAAGAAAAATTAGGTTTATACAAAAAAAATCACATCAAACTAGTGAATAGTTTAAATATCCCTGTTGCCCATTTGGACTAATGGTAGTTTACCTACATTACCATACACAATTTTCACATCTGCTACAAAGCCAGCTCAAACGCTTTTAACATATTTTTCATTTTTGATCAAGAAATGTGTTTTTTTTGTTCTAAAATTGTATTCAGTTATTAAGATCAAAATTTGGGTAGGTAATAGCCCCCGGGCTTCATGAAATTATATCGCTTCACAAAATGGGCACTGGAATATGAATTTGTACATAAACAAATTAAAAATGATAACTTCATCCTCACAGATGTCATGCTTTTCTTCAGGGTGAATTTCTGTGTTAAGTAACCAAGAGGTTTGCCTTAAATTGTTTTTTCCCTTTCTCTCTCTATGTACACTTTAGTCTCTCTGCTTGTTATCTTGATTACCATCACGGCGTCAGAATATCGCAGAAACTGCCCGGAAAACTGCTGCTGTCATGTTTTAAATTAGTTAGGGAGGTTTGTGCCTACTAGCAAAGAAATCAAGCTAGATGAATAAAACCAATGTGTCAGCAAAGCAAAGGATGGGAACACTGTTTCCACACTCGTGCTCCATTTGTGAATTTTAGCCTGTCCCAGTGGCAGCTATTGAAATATTAATAGGAACAAATAAGAACAATATGTTGGTGTGATGAGATTTCTTCTTTTGTCACTGAAACAACTTATTTTCTAGACACTGATTAAAAGAACCATGCCAAATGCAATACACCCTTTAAAATGTTCTTATTAAATTTGTAACTGTGCATTTTTGTTGCCTTTTAAAATTCCACTCCAGCAGCCAAATTCACAGCTTTTTTTAGTTTTAATGGATCTTTGATTTAAAGTGGATGGGATAGAATTTTATTTGGGCACACAAGTTTAACAATGCACGTATTAACTCCCGTGAACCTGATCTCTCCTCACCTGCACTTCTCTTGCAGTTAAGACTGGAAGGGTAACTCAAATTAAACATGTATAGTGCGTCTGATTGAGGATTCACATAAATAAGGATGAGGGTTCTTCTCCATTTGAAAGCAATTCAATACAATAGAGATGCAATGATTAATCTTTAGAAAATAATTATATTAGCTTGATGCACCGTGCGTACTTGACCCAGTGCTTACCTTGTAGACAGCTATGGAGCTAATTATCTTTTCATCAAATACTATTCACTTTGGCCATTTAAAATATTGTTTACTGACATCAGACTGTATTATGATGAGATTTGCTACATGGTCTTCTAGGAACAAGACCAAGCATATTCCCATTGGATATAATATAGAGAATAATATGTTGATGTATGTTTAAATCGTTTTGAGTACGAAATTTTGTGCATGTTACTTTACTACAAAAGACACTGGAAGTAAAATTTGCAAAGACAAATATTAAGAAAATTAAAATGTTCAAATGAAGAAAGGAAATTTAATAAAACTAGTATCACGCTAACCTTTATGTTCAAATTCAGTAAATCATGTAATGCGGTGTATAACCAATCCATTTGAAGTGGACATCTTCTGGTGATTGACTAATTTTAAGTGTTTTAATTTAGTTTTTAAGGGCTCCATGATTGGATGTCAATAATTTAAAAAGACACTGAAATAGGTAATAGTTCAACTAATGTATATTTTTATTTTTTTCGAAGTGATAGTTTTGGATATTCGATGATTACGCCCCGAGGATGATGTGCATCCACAAAACAAACACACACTACGCAAATCATTCACTGTATTAGTTTCCAAGAAAATGTTCCCGTTGGCTCATTGTTCAATTATTATGATCACATTATGATTATTATTCTGACATTGACCTTATAAAATTGTGAATTGTTGCCAGCTCTGCAGCAGCCTCATTAGCAACACATGCTGTTTCATTTTAGGCCACCCGATGGTGAAGTGTTTCGTTCTCCTCACTTTTTGGGAAGCATGGGATCGATTCCCACACAATGGTGGTTTGATTGTGATTGTGAATGGTTCTCTATCTGTCTGTGTTCTCTATGAATGACTGGAGACTAGTTAAGGGTGTAGTGCACCTATCAAAGCCATTTGGCATTGCCCCCAGCACCCCGCAACCCTCACCCGGATAAGTTGTCTTGAAAATTAACGAATGAATGCCCATTTTTACACATCTATGCCCTTTAATTGAGACACACTAAGACAAACAAACACGTGTGGAGGAATGACTATTTCAAAAGCAAGTTTTTGCAGGTAATCTGACACTATCATAACATACATGCAAAGACTCATTTATATTTAATATTGTTCATCAATCTTTTATCAACTTTTCCTCTTTCCAAACACACTGCAACACTGTATAGTGTACAGAATAAGTGGTTTTATAAAAAACTATATATATATATATATATATATATATATATATATATATATATATATATATATATATATATATATATATATATATATATATATATATATATATATATATATATATATATATATATATATATATATATATATATATATATATATATATATATATATATATATATATATATATATATATATATATATGTATTTAAACTGCTGAATATCTTTTGTAATTGCAGACTTTTTTCAGAATTAGGCTACATAATAATCTTTAATTTTGGTCAAGATTAGTTTTTTTTATTTTGCAAGAAGCATGACGTGAAAAGACATTATTTTCTTTATTAAATGATGCAAAAGGCTAAATCTGCCCCTGGGCTCTAAATTTGGCACCTGCGTTCCACACTGTTCTCTTCCACTAATGGAGAAAAAAAATATGCTTGGAGTACTAATGCAACAAGAAAAAAATAAATGCCAGGAGGGCTTACACTTCTGTCTCATGAGGATATTGTAATGTGCATAAAGGGCTAAGCAATTAGATAACAAAATCCAAAATTGATCACAAAAAAATCCAGAGGATTATTTTGATAATTAAAAGGCTGTAAAATGTGTACTGAAATAAACCAGGTCCTTATGTCAGTGCCCTCAGAACATTAATTAATTCAGTTTCTGCTGCTAATTTTTTGTGTGTTCATTAATTAAACTGAAATGCACCTTTATCTCTTTCCTCCTGTTTGTCTATCTTTAGGGTTTAGGCCTCCCTTGATACAACATATTAGCAACAGCCTCCTTAACAGTGGCTTCACGGCTCACTGCTGATGCTATTATTGTGTTGTGTGATAGGCCCCAAGCTAAATGACAAGCATCTTGCTGTTTCTACCTTTTAAATGAAGGATTGTTAACTGGTCGTCAAATACAATCACAGTCAAGATGACTCCACTGTTGATACATTTCAACCTGATCACTGGCATACTGACAAATGTGCAATGTAATGGATAAATACCCCATATTACTAGCCGGTAAGGTTGTTGTTCTTATATAAAACAATTTGGTAGGAAACCAGTAGGACAATGACAGTGACTTAAGAATGGGTGACCCCACCAGGGGTACAATGTCCCAGACAACATACCTCCTAGGATCTTTGTGACACACAATCTCGACCACTTCGATATTCCAATGTTTCCCAACCCAGGTCAAAAGAGACTGGGAGACTATCCCAGACGAAGTGGACTCAAATCAAGGGAAAACGTTCTACCATTGTAAAATAATGCACAACTTTTGTGAAAGAACATGTTTTTCAATGGGTTGAATGTGCTTTGCTGTACTTCCACCAATTGCTGGTTCTTCTACATTCATTCTATTACCATTAATAACACACTTTAAACTAGAGATGATGGCATTAAAAGATAGGGCTGCAATTCTCAGCGGTTATAATATGATCGTAATGCAATCTGCAAAGCTAATGAAGTCAAACTGTATTGATTACATCTCTGACAAAACGTTTGTGGTTATGTAAAAAAATCGGATCCTCTTACAAGACAAAGTGGATGACTGTATTTGTCACTTGAAACGGTCATTAAACTTAATGTAACTCATTAGCTGCAATTGACAGTGATAGACAAACTTCATTTTCTTTGTGATGGCTGACATCAAATAATCATGCGTTAATACCACTGACAGTCATAAACCATCAGCCAATTTGGGCCACAGACATATTGTAGATTTCGTTTTTGTAAGTTACTTTGCTACAGGAGGTTTTATATAGGTATATAGTCATTTCAAACATTTTACTCAGCAAAACGCCCGGACGAAAAAGAGTGTTAGTACACCATAGTTTTCAGCTTTGGGCTTTACAAAGAAGCCAGAAGGTAAATAGAAAATTAAAAGTAAGGGGATTGGGGCTGATGCCGCTACATGACATAATGCTTAACTGGAAGCAAATGCTAACCAATCTGAGTGTCTAGGAGTGTGGCATTGAGTATATTATCTTGGAGATATGGCAATCAAAAGTAAGCAACAAAAAACAACCATATAAACAGCATTAGAGGACTATAATAAATCATGGGGATTTTTGTTAGACTTTGCTTAGCAGTGCACCTAAATCAGATTTTATTGACTTAACATTCCGAAGCAAGACATTCATATTTGCTATCAGGCGAATAAATATTGCAATCCACGCAAAATGTCACTGAAGGTGCACCTTGGCAATGGAGAAAAACAAACATACCAACTGACTGACTAACTAACCACCTCGGTCTAAAATACACAAGTTTAGAATATTAAGCTGCATTTCAATCAGGTCTGCAGTAGTAGAGTCATCTTGTGAAGTGTATAGCTACGTTTAGAAAAGAAAAATGTGCTGCAAGCTTGTTGACAACATCAAGGATTTTAGAGGGACTGCAAGATCACTTTTGGTGCCAGTAAATCTCTAATGCACACAACTGGCTGCCACCCAGGGTTTATATTGGAGAGTATCCGGAGTGAATGGTCCTTTGAGGCCTAACCGAATTTGCTTTGCTGGAAGTAGAGTTGTATGGCTCCTGTGGCATATTCTTAAGTGTTGATGGCACAAGGGGATCATATAATTTAAGCACAGTATAAAATTTAACAGCTCCCGTGTTAATTTTGATGCATCCTTTTATGGATGCATGAAAGATATTCAATTTAAAAATACAATATATGAGACATAAATGAGTTATTGCAATAAATGTAATCACTGGCCCAATGACTTTCAGGAATTATAAAAAAAATAAACAAACAAACAAAAAAACTGTACATGGGCTTTGAGTACAATATTGTATGTAATAAGTCGCCAGAAATTTGACAATTAGTAATTTTATTTCTCAGACAAAGACTGTAGTGTATTAACTGACTAGGTACAGTTTATTGCAGGGGTGGCCAAGTCCGGTCCTCGAGTGTCCCTATCCAGTCCATTTTCCATGTCTCCTTCCACCAACACACCTGAATCAAATAATTGGAATCGGTATGAAGCTTCTGGGCAGCTCGGTGATGAGTTGTTATTTTGATTCGGGTGTGGTAGAAGAGGGAGTTATGGTAAACAGACTGGATAGGGACTCTCGAGGACCGGTCTTGGCCAACCCTTGTTTACGGTATAGTCAGCCTTATGCTTGACGTCAGCTGGGATATTTTCCAACACCTGATGGCCCAGACAAGAATAAGCGGATTTGGAAATTAATTAAAACATGAATGAATTAAAAATCTTATGATGCCTGCCATTATTACATTGAAATCCATGATTTAATCTCATTTTGTTTACACATTAAATTAAATGTAACATTTTAGATAAAGCAATGAAAATAAAAAGCGATGTTGATGTTTTGGACTATTTTGTTGCTGTTACATTAGAAAGGCTTTAATGAACCTTTTTTATTTTTAAAAGGTGTTATATGCAAAATGTGGATTAGACATTTAAGCATTTGAATCAACTGTGTTACACAAGCGGTCAAAAGCAGAAGTCACTTATACTTATTCGATTTCGATTGATCACATTTATTCCTAGAATGGCTTACCACTTTAAATCTTGTATTTTTCTTAATAAAAATTTGCATGGCAAGTTAATAAAATCTTGAAATTTACATTATTTATTACAGTGAAATGTGATTAGAAAGTATTGGATGTCATTCTGGAATTGTTTGAATTCCTTTTGAGTGCTTTAGAGTTCACACAGAAGTCCTTTGAGTAAAAAGTACCTCTGGCATTGCTAAGCATCAATGGCTTGACTTCCTCTTTTCAAACAAGTCTCAACACCAAATCAGAAGAAGCTCAGACTTTGATATATGCTGCATATCTCAGTTGGAGCATTTTAGATAAGATCAGTATAACTAGCCTCACTTGCCAGTCTATGGCCCATATTTAGACATCAAACATGAAATGTATGATGTTTTGAGCCTCTCTAGGGTCAACAGCAGGTAATCCTCAGCCCCATAGCCTAATTTATGATGTCCTCAAGCTACATGGCAAGTCATCGTGGTATTTTTTTGGTTTGAATTGGATTTCTAGTCTGATCCAATGTCGACCCAGTAATAACAGCAAGCGATGGAGGATTTGCGTCACCAAGGGAGTTTCAGAAGGTGTTTTTCTCATATATTTGATGGAGGGATTGCAGTACAGCAATGTTTCCCAACCTATATTGAGCTAAGGCAGAAAGTGCACCATCCTCTGAAAGTCTTCAATAGTAAAACTCAGTCGCCTGTATTACTAGTATTGTAATAATAGTATAGTATAGTTATACAAAGACTGGCAGGCAGCATTGGGTGAGTTACGTAACAATTTGTGAATTTGAACCGTGGGCTTAGGCGAGCTTTCGTCTAAGCTGGTCGGCATGACTTTTACAAAAGCCCACGACGACAACTCTGACTCTTTGGAGATCTTTGAGTATTTTGAATTATATTAATGTGTGTATATATTACATCAATAAATAAAATTAGTTTTGCTTGTGCTGTTATTTTTAAAATCATGCTTGCGTATGTTTCAGGTTAGCACTAATAAAGTGTTGTGCCCATTGAGTCAAAGCCCCTCATTCATGGGCCAATTCCTTCCACCTCATTAGTACATGTAGTATCTATATATATAATTGGTACTTTTTTTGCACTTACAAACTCATCAACTTGTGAATGGTCGACTAAATGTGTTTGGAAGTTGGGAACCTACTATAAGGATTTTAATTTTGTAATTTTACATCTTTTCTTTTCTAATCTTGTGCAATAAGCAGTTTTGTGTTCACATAGACTGAAACCAAACTTATGGTTTAACATAAAAAGTAAAAATAAGCAACAGATGACTTTAATCTCATATTAATAGGATTTTGATTGTGTGATAATTGAGCATATAACATATTTCACGTCATATTACAAAGTTTTTCTTGGAATATTACGATTTTACTCTCGGAATAATACAATGTATGACATTTCCTACAGCACACCTGTGACCTGAAACAATGGTTGGAAACACTGCAGTAGAAGATACGATGGCACTTTTTTCAGTCTCACGCTTTCGCTCGTTCAACGTAAAGTCTTGGATATGGAAACACTATTTCAAATTGTTTCAAAACAAGTATGTATACAACAAAACACAATGTACTACTCTCGGATTTTCCACACAGCCATGCTTCTGTAACTGGTTCTTTTGATTCTGTTTTTGTTTCTTAGTCCCATATGTAGAATAGGTTTTGAACCAGTTTAAACCACTGAAAAAACAGACTAACTTGCTATATATCTTGGTGAAAGTCTGGCTTCCTATGCTAGGTAATCTGCCCCAGTTCAAAGTCTTTCTCTAAGTGCAAGAAGCTGATAAATATAGACTTGAATAATTAGCTGCGGGGTGAAGCACTGTGAAATGCAACATAACGTCACCAGCAAATAATGACTCACGCACCAGTTTCGAAAGTTCTCTGATGAAAATATCAGATAGAAACAAGGCTAATCCATTGAAATCCATTAGTTCCGTGCAGAATTGTGAGCAAGTGAATGTGCTGATCATGCAAAGCAAATGCCAAGCCTAATGCCACAAGTATGACATGACACATTGCACATGTGTGTGAGCTTGCAATACCTCCATTGCTTTCTACAGGATTTTACAAATCGGCTTTATGTCAAAAACTTCAGCAGAAGGAGTGCATGAATCATGGAGAGCAAGTCAGGGAGGGTCTCTGCATCAACAAGCGTATTTTTTCTCTCTCTCTCAACATTTCAATCTCTTCCCTGTGTGTGGAGGAGACAGTCATTTCTCTTCGCTCTTCCATCTCTTGCTTTGTTCTAAAATTTCTACTCAAAGCATCATTTCTTCTTCACCTTTAGATGACCTTCTGGTTCTATCTGGTCTACCGCCATCAGTCTGCGTTCAACCTCTTTTGCTTGGCTCGAGTGAGGATAGAAGCCATCTCAGGCCAACTGATTGAGTTACTGCAGTTGTGCCTGCTGTCACGCGCACAGAAACACACACAGGCACACAGTGTGCACACTGTGAAGGCTTATAGAGGAGGGGAGGAAGCGAGGCTGATACTGCATTAGAATGAAACAGAGCCAGGCCGCTAATAATGACAAAGAGCTCCTACCGAGAAGTGGTAGGATTATCCACTATTGATGTCTAATGGAAAGCATGACTAGTTAGATTTGTTAAGATACTTGCTTGATTTCTCCTTTTGATTTCTTTATCCATCCATCCATTTTCAACACTGCTTATCCTTGTCAGGGTCATGGTGTGCTAGCAGGTTGGCAGCGAATAAATGTTCGTTCATTAAGCCTTCCCACTTCAAATAGATTGGACTTTTAGTGTCGTCAATGTGTTAACAAGGAAAATGTAAAAAAATGCTCTGTTACTAAGCTAATGCAAAGTCAAACTCATTTATACATTCATTTTCTGAACCGCTTTATCTTTACTAGGGTCTTGGATGGTGCTGGTGCTGGAGCTGACTTCAGAAACGAGGCAGGGGACACCCTGAATTGGTGGTAAGCCAATTGCAGGCTACGAGGAAACAACATTTTACACTCACACTCATACCTGGGGGTAATTTATATTCTCAATCTAGCCTAGTTTATGGAGTGTGGGAAGAAATTAGAATACCTGGAGAAAACCCACACAGACCCAGGGAGAACATGCAAACTCCACACAGGTGGACTGACCTGGATTTGAAACCAGGACCCCAGAACTGCGACGCTGGCCGGCTTACCACTCAGCTGCCAGCCCACTCTAAATTCAAACCCCTGACAATAAAATTATGTTGACAAAACGAAAAAAAAGTGCACCGGATTTTTTGCCATCAAGTGTTAGATGCAGCGACATGAGTCTCGTATCAATACTCGACAACTGTTATACATTTAGAGTATATTTTCCATTGGAAATTGTGGGAGAAAATCCCATCCATCTATTTTCAATACCACCTATTTTTCCTAGGATTCCTAGGCTATAGTAAAAGGTATAATTTATCCTTGCTTGATCAATCTAATTCCCTATGCAGTCTTGAAATCCTTAAGTGTCTGACTATGTTGTGGCCATCTGATGACCTAGCCAATAAGAATAAAGAGGCAGGAGCTGCAGACATGACAATGAAGCAACTAGTATATCTGATTGAATAAGTACAATTGGATTGGGTTGGATTGGATAACTTTATTCTTCCCGTATTCGGAAAATTTCATTGTGACAAGAGTGCAAAGCGATTATTATAGTTAGGTCCATTTTTGTATCGTCAAAAAAACATAAATGTCTTCCCTAAAAGAGGTAAGAATTGTCACTAATAGCTTTTTTTTAATGCAAAACAATATTTTCGAGTTTGACCTTGTCACTTTGTGACATAGTGTGGATTGGTTCGTGATGTATATTTTTTTTTAAAGGTTCCCCTCATGAAAAGGTCTCAATTGGATCTTTCCCAGATTGATCTGAGTAATGTATTCGAAGAGGACATAGGGAGCAATCAATCTGGTGTGCCAAGATAAATGAAAGGCAGACCACACCCTAAACAGGTCGACAGTCGCTCATAAAGCACCCGCAGAGACAGATAAACATTATCACTCACAATCACACCACCACTGAAGGGAAATTGAGCCCCACAACTACACCACCAGCATTCTCAGTGAGAAAATTATCATACATTGTTCCTTCAACTATTATATTGAATCGATGAAATGCATGTTAAACAACAATACTTTCGACTTTTTTTTTAAATCCAAAATCACAATGATGAAGAAAGATGATATTTTTAATTTGTGTGGCTTTATATGTTAATACAAAGTCATATGTTTACTTCTAATTGAAAAAAAAATCACCCCCACCGAGTGCTTTTCATTAGTGTTGCTATGTATACTTGCATCAGTACCAATACTGTACTAAAAATATATATTCGGTATTGAAGTAATGTATCAATTCAGTAAAAAATGTATTTATTGAGATCGAGTTTCCAACCGCTTTACACAAGATGGCACCAGCCACGCATGCCACTGTAGAAGAAAAAATAAAATATAAAGAAATATAAATAAAAAGGCAAAGACTGCTGCTTGGATCCCTTCCCAAGACAGTGATAGACATTCAATAGTGCGGTGTCCAATCATCTTTCTGCTGCGAATTTAATTAAACGAGTTTACTATGGGCGAATCTACGGATTTGCTATGGCAACCCCTGGAGGGATAAGCTTAAGGTCCACTCCCTTTATTCCATTCCATTTGACATTGGAGGGTATATGAATGTTTGTCCTTTCTATTGCCAACCCTCGGTGCTTAGTGTTTCTCCTGCCTGGTGCCTATAGTTAGCTAGGACGTGCTCCAGCACCCTTGTGAAGATGAACTTTCCAGTAAATAAATGAAGAGTGTGACAAAAATGTGACTTGGACAATCAAATCTGCAGATTGTATACTATAATCCGTAATCCCAATATTTTTACCACTGCCTTTTGGCCTTTTGGTGCGTGTTGTCTCCTTTTCTTCCCTTTAATGGTAGTTTTCCCTGGTACCAAATGTCCTCTTGTGGCCTTATTAGAGTTCTTTGTCTCCACCCTGAACTAATCTACTGAGAGTGACAGTCAGAGAGTACAGGAATGATGAGCAACTAAGCGAGCGAAAGGGAGTGACACGTAGCGAGGAAAAGTCTCCGCTCCCTCGAGTGAAAAGGGAGTGGGAGTGACAGGCGTGTCGTGGTGTGGTGTGGCATACACTCAAATTCAGCAGACATTTATTTGAAACGATGGGGAAATGAGTTGAGAAATAGGGGCACTGGCCAAAAAAAAGGGAGTCAAGGTATAAAGAGGTGAAGGGCTTTGAAGAGTAAGCTAAGGTGATGAGAAATGATGCTAGAAGGGACAGATTTCTGTAACTGATGTGCTATGACTGACGGGCACCTGAAACCACCTACAGCCCAGTTCAGAGTTCCCAGAGTACACATGTAGTACTGTAGAAACCAATTAAAAATTTAATCAGTAGAGGTCAGTCGATTACATTTTTTGACAGTACTTACATCGTTAGACTATGCCGTGCATTTAAATACTTTACCACTTATGAATCAATTTAAGCATGAATCCAGTGCAGAAGCATGGAAATGTGGTCATTTTATTTGATAATGATTGCAAATTTTTAGTTCCCAATACCAATTGTGACAATCATATGCACGGTCTATACTATCTATGTACATACATGGTAGTATTTGAACACCCTGCTATATTACAAGTTCCACCACTTAGAAATCATGGAGGGGTCTGAAAGTTTCATTGAAAATGCATGTCACTGTGAAATAGATAATCTACGAAGAAAAGTACGGAAGTAATCATAGAAGGTTTTTATTTAATGATTTATTTGTGTGATACAGCAAATTAAAAAATAAATAAATAAATAAATAAAAAGCCTTTATTGTCAGCATACACGGCTACGTATAACAACATTTTATATTTCAACATCTGTCTATCAGCTAGAATTCTGACCCTCATAGACCGTTTAGTTCGCCTTTAAAAATCCACTTGCACTCCATAAAAGATACAAAGGACATGATTGTACACCTCCAAAAGACTGGAAAGGGCTACGTAGAAATTGCCAAGCACACAGACACTAAAAAATCTGACAAAAATTACTTTAATCTCGTAATACTACAATTTCAATCTTGCAATAATTCAATATATGATTTAATGTTCATCATATCTCAATTTTAATCTCAAACTAGTTGTTGGGAAACACTGCCCTAGACAAATGCATGTCCTCACTCTACACGGATCTGTTTTCATAAATAATTCTATAAATCTTCTTTACAAGACTCAAATTTAATTTTAAGAGTTTTCTACACAGTCAAAATTTGGTGTACTGTACTGACAGATTCAATTTTTCTGTCTTCAACGATCACACCATGTATAAAGTGAATTATTGTAGTCCTATGAGATTGTTTGTTTACTTGGCTTTTCAAAATGAAAAAGGCTAGGGTAATTCCCCAAGCTGTCAAAGAGTACAAATAGACAACTACTAGTATAGTAGGACACCACTATATTTCCCTTGTATGCCAAAAATTGAACCAATTGAGTCGGCTGTGCTATTTGCAATCTAAAAGTGTTGTTGTACAAATCTTCTTTACAAATTTTACCGTTGTCAATTCATATCTCAAACAATGAAAGGACCAAATAGTCTCTTCCATTGTTACTGAGAGTAGTATACTTCCAGTCAAATGGCTCTGAAATATTAGTAGTGGTCCAATCCATTGGAAGTGGGAAGCTGGTAGCAAATGTTCATTCATTCATTTGCTGCCATCTTTACTACTTCATATAAATTGGACGTCTCGTACAATCATTTTATGATGCAGCTCTTGTATTGAATCCCATTAGCTCGTGCAATCCCAATAGTGTTTGTGTGAGTACATGGAAATCAATCTGAACAGTAAAAAAAAACCTTGCTAGTCTGAATACATTTAAATTTAGAATGCAATGTTGCACTACAGCAATCGAGACTCATCTGCCATTCAGTCTTTCTCGTCTTTATCCTTCCACTGGGATTCTTTCCATCCGTCTGCCTCCTTCACCATCCGCCTCATTGTTCCTTCCTTCCTTCTTTCCTTGCTTCCTCCCCATTATACCTTCCTTCAGCACCTTTCACCCACACCGTTTCCTGTTATAGACCTCGCAAACATTGTCCTGTTGAAATGATGGAGTATTTGATAGTGGGCCAAACCTTATCAGCAATTTTATCCTGAGAGAATGACATGACTCAAATTTAACAGGGGGCACTTTAATGTCAGGCTCTAAATTGGCTGCACGGCAGAAACGGATTAGCTGATTTGTGGCGCAGCACGCAGCATGGCGTCATGAATGTTCGCATTTGCATTTGTCTGAAGCTGCACATTTATAATGTGTGCCTGCGTGTTTATTTTAAGACAACTCCAGACGCACATAGTGCAGAAGCTGAAGCCAAGAATGCTGGAATATGAGCAGTACCCGGAAGATAAAACAAGATCAGTACAAACAAATGCCTCATGTGGTTGAGACAAGAACAATGTTTGTGGGAAACAGCTCAACCCCACAAAGGTCACACAGACAAGAAACATAATGTGAAGTCTTTGTAGTTTTAACACTTCAAGTAAGATGATAGATGTTCATGTGGTACTGAAAAACGGCGGAAGCTGATGAACGTCTGTTCACATCCCGCCATCCCTCCAACTTCAAATGGATTCAACATCCAGTGCCATCAATGGCAATCAATGAGCTAACAAGGAAAATGCAAATATACCCTCTTTACTTTCCAGAGTTGTACAGTAAACCCGGAAGAAAACACATTTTCGTTTTAAAATAAATAAATAACAGATTTCTGATTATTTTGCAAATAAATATTGCATTCATATACTTTTTATTTGTATACTTCCAGCAGTCTTACTAAGACAAACAACTGTCAAAGTGTAAAAATCCAAGAAATAGTTTCTTATTAAAATTACAGTATAATATCAGGATTATAATAAATAGAAGTCTGGTATTTTTTTGTCTTTTGAGGTCATTTGTAATCTGTTTGAGACTTAACCTGTGAGAGAGTCCAGTTAATAGGCTTAAGGACAGTTTTTCCCACATCCCCCAGGACTCTAAACTTGCGGGAACACGACACTCAATCCCTTCTGTGTAATACCTTATGGGCAAGGTAATAGGAAAATATGTTGGGTGATGATTTGCCTCCTACCGGCTGACTGAAGGTAAGTGAAAGACAGTGAGAGGTAAGTGATCCGCTCGGGGGTGATGCGATGCATCCATAAAGGCACATTATTCAGAGACAGGTATATTATTCTTCATCATTCTTCTTCCATTATTTTTCATGATTTTTTTTAAATTTTCTAACTACATGTGTTTCTAGCGTGGTTTTTGGCTTTCCATTGTGGAGTCTTTATGTTCTCTCATCCCAACACATCCCAAAAAACATGCATAGAAGGATGATGGATCTAAATTTCCAATAGGTATGATTGTAAGTGCGAATGGTTGGTTGTATAACTATGCCCTGCGATTGGCTGGGTGTACCTTCTGACGATTAATGGGTAGGATAGGCTCCAGCACGACAGTGAAGATGTATAAGTGACTCAAAATAAAACCAACCTTCATTTCATTCACCAGTTAGTCATATTCAATCCGTTTTTCCCACAGAATATTGAACATTTGTTCAATTGGTACCAGCCCTTCCAAATCAATAACATTAGACATTTAGCGCAATGTTAATGTAATGGGAAAATTATTTATCAACTATTATTATGAACTACCATCATTACATTTTTTCAAAGTCAAGGTCACAGCAATAGCCTGCTTTTGAGAAAATACGCACTGTATGTTTTTTGCATTTGTTTTTTTTAAATGCCATCCAGCTTTCCATTCTTTACTGCCTTCCATCCTATGAACAAGCAAACACTGCATGCTGACTTCTCCCATTTGTCTCTCTTTCGCTCTCTATAGGCCGAAAATGTCACTTTCCCTTGACGGATTCTTTCTTTTTTTCCCCGCTCACAACCTACCCTCATGCCCTTCCCATATATCACTCCCAAAATCCATCCCAGTCTTCCTCTGTCACTCCCTATCCCCATATTTATAATCCTCACACTCCCTCCCTAGTGATAATTCCTCATTTCTTTCCCTCTTCCACTTCTCTCTCTCTCTCTTTCTGGCAGGCACATCCGCCATTCTCCTTACGTTGCCTCTATTCTGGCATTCCTCCCCATGCACTGTTTATCTCACTCTTCCTGCTTTGCCATCTATCCCTGTGATCTTGCTTTCTAAATCATTCCTGATAGACTCCAACACCACAAATACTCACGTAGAGGCAAGGGTGTGCAGCAGTATTATAGCGCAGTAATTAAGCATTAACACACACTACACACACACAAACTGCCATTTCAGTCAGTGCCACCTTGGTTGGAATGTCAAGTAATTTGAAAAAAGTAGTAAAATTGGATGTAAACGTTAATAAAGCTAGACTTAATAAAGAAGGGAGGAGAATCTGTCAAGGAGTTGTTTAAAGAAAAAAAAGATGAGTGAGGAAGGAATGAGATGAAAAGGAGACACACATTATTATCTATGAATTAATTATTTATACATTCACTCCTTTTTTTGTACCGCTTCTCCTCACAAGAGACATGGGGGTGCTGTAGTTTATCCCAGCCAACTCAAATCAAATCAAAACAAAAGCCTTGATTGTCATCATACACAGCTGCATATAACGGAATTGGTTGTGCTACTCCACAAAGTGTGTTTTCCGAGTAAAAACATAAATAAGTAATATAAAATATAAAAACTATGAGCAGCAGGTGCAGGACCCTCTGAGTTGGTTGCCAGCCAATTGCAAGGCACAGACAGCCATTCACACTCATACCTAGGAATTTATTGTTCTTCAGCTTCTGGTTTGAACTTGTCCAGTACAATCTCCTAGTGTTGGGTCTGAAAAACAATTTTCAATTTTGCATTCCCTGATAAAATACCATTTTTTATGAAGACGGCCAGGTGACTGAGTGGTTAGTGTGCCAGCCTCACAGTTCTGTGGTCAAGGGATGATCCCATGGTGGTCCTCATTGTGTGACGTTTGCATGTTTGCATGCTTACGAGGGTTTTTATTCCATCGGGTTTCCTCCCACAACCCCAAAAACATGCATGGTAGGCTGTTTGAATACTCAAAATTGCCCCTAGGTATCTGTGTGAACACATTTTTCCACCGCTTTCTGCCCTATGATTGGCTGACAATTAATACATTGGGTGCAATGATGGCAAATGATGCCCAATCGGTTTTGACTGAAACTGCTGACAGCCTTTTTAAGTCACTCATTGGCTCCCATCGACAGCAATAAACTTCCAATGCATTTTGACAGTCAAATTGAAATGAACATCTATTATTCAATGGCAATGAAATTCGATCATTTAATGACAGCCATTAAAGTTGAAATGGATTTGAGGGATCACTATCAATGGCAGTGAATGTGTTAAAAATCAAGGCTACTGCATATGTGGTACAATGACAGTAGTGATACATAGGAGGGGCAGATGAGAGTCAGCAAGAAAGACCCTGTTCTCATTTGCCAACAAAAATTCTGTGAGGGGAAAGAGCGAGAGAGAGAGAGAGAGAGAGAGAGAGAGAGAGAGAGAGAGAGAGAGAGAGAGAGAGAGAGAGAGAGAGAGAGAGAGAGAGAGAGAGAGAGAGAGAGAGAGAGAGAGAGAGAGCAGTAGAGGGAGGAGTGAGCAGAAAAGGGAGGAGTGTTTGAGATATTGTCATCCAGTCCTGTCAGAGAACAGAAGAGAACAGCGGTGGAAGCATCACCAAGTGATGGGATACAGACGCAGCGATAAAAGAGGAACAACACAGGACTAAAGGAATACACATGGATGAAGATTTACAGAAGGGATGGAATGACATAAAAAAAGAGAAAGCATTTTGGTTCTTGCGGGCTTTCCTCTGTCTTCCCACTTCAGTTTGGGGCATCCCACTGTGAAAACACATACATATGATATATATATAAAATTCCTATACATATATATCAAATTATGCCTGTTTTCAAAGAAGCTGCAGCTGGACAAGGAGAGAATTAACAAGTATTTGTTATATGATTAAAAAAGGCAACACATTTGCAGAAGCTGTTGCATATTGATAGGTCAAGATTCTTTGGGGCCAATTTTTGAAACAACAGAAAAATTCCACTGACTCGCTTCGTAATCTGGCCCAATAACAACAAAAGACCATCTGCTACAGTCCAAGAGAGCTTCCTTTGAAAACAGGACATGTTTTGATGTGCCGATGGTGGTGGCATGCTGCTGCTGTTTGGGGTTGTCGCATCTCCACTTCGCCATCAACAAGCTTGGAGATTTTTATTACGGCTAAACTTGTGCCAGGCTTTCTTCACGGGTGCTATGAGATCAGATCTTTTTTGACCCCATGCTGATATTTTGTTACCCTTGACAAAAATCCATCTGTCCGGTTTGGAAACAGGTCAGGAATATTTTACGGGAGAGGATCAAAGTGGGGCATTTCAAATTAAGGGTAGGGAGAAGTTATTTCAAGCTAGAATTTGGCAAAAAAAATACAAAAAAAAACTAAGAGCGATCCATTATGTGGTATTCTCCATTAGTAAATCTGGTTCAGCATCACTGAGATGTTGAGACCTAACATCACAACGCCAGCTTTCCTCAGTTCCCCCCGCCCGTCCCTCCTCAAGTAGGACAAGGATAAATAGAAAAAATACTCTGCCGGTGTCCAGGCTCTGTTACAGATCGTAGCATCCAGTGATAGGAAAGGTTTCGGAGAAGGGTGAAGGGAGGGGGGGAGTCAATCAACAGCGAACTGGGTGCAAAAAGCCACTGGACTCCCTGTGTGGTGACTGGAAGCTGCTAACAAAGAAAGAGCACCAGGGGAATTGAAGCTATAAGTGAGTGTGTGCGTGAGTGTGTGTGCTTGTGTGTTTGTATGTGTGTATGCATGTGTGTGTCTGTGCATGCGTGAGTGAAAAAGACACCACACATGCAAGAGGAGAAGCGCTTCTGGACATTCATCATCTGAGATTTCCAGCTGGATGAGTGCCCAGAGTTTTCTTTTAAAGAACAGCTGCGTTTACCTGTTGGCTCATTGACTGAGAGAAGAAAGTAGAATACCTGAAAGTAAATATAAAAAAGATGCCCACTACTAAAATAAAAGTGCACCCATTGTGCAGTGACGGAATCTACGGCAACATGAAAGATGCAAGTTAAGTGGAGGAGGCAGACAAATCCTTTGGGAAACAACACACTCCGGTGAGTTTTCCTTGGGACGTCAGAAGTGATTTGGTGCTACGCATCAAATGTGTTACTCACTCAGGAATACCAGCATGTCTCAGGATTGAGAAATCCTCCAAGATGGGGGTTTGGGACTGTCTGTGAGTCTTAGAAGAATCCCCAATTCTTTTCTGACAGCAGACATTTTCACAGCCTGTTGTTTGACTGCGCAAAAGTGGGAAACTCAATGCTGGAAATGCTACTGGCACGTTTATTTGTGGACAACAAGCACTGCTAAACTGGATCCTCCAAAAGCTGGCAGATTCAGATTTGTTTCCAACTTTATGAAAGGTAACTTTTCCATTATTTCAGATAACTCTTTGTAGCTACTGGTAGAATATATAAAGGTAAAAAAAACATTTTGGGGTGTGAACACTGTATAATTCTATAGTACTATTATCTACAATTCCTATCATAAGATTAGAAAATGATCTCGATAACATCCTCTTTCTGGGATTGGAATTGAGTGGAAAAAGATTAGGTTTTTAAGATGGATTTATGCACATTCATTTTTTTAAGGTCTAGAGAGAAATGATTAAGATGCACAAGCTCTATATCAAAATAAACTGAGTCAATATCAAAATAAACTGAGTCAATATCAGCCTTAAAATATCGAAAAAAAATCGAAAGCTCACACTGCTGGTAGGTGTAATTTATGCTAGCTGTCGTGGGATTCTAACTAAAAAAACTTCAAGTAAGAGCAATCATTCCAGTGATATAGAAATATTTTACATTTGGATGCATTTTTTACACACACCTTAACATGTGAATTGCTCTGATAAAGATAAAATCCTTAAAATTGGCAGACTCTGAGTTAAACTTTTGTGCAAAAATGTAATAGATGCAACCTTATTGATTTCCAATGAAAAATAATGTGGGGTTCCACCTTTCATCATCATAAAACCTTGAACAATTCTACATGTTATTTATGTTTTCAGGTCACTTAGTAATATTTATTAGTACCGGGTCATTAAAATTAATAGAGAAATTACAAATAAAGAGGGCCGTTTTGGTCAAATTTTGGTGGAATTTTAATAATTTGCAGAAAAGAGCGTAATTTTTGTGCAACCTGATTTCCTGAATTTGAAACCATTGCGAAATATTTTTGCTAATTCAATAATTAAAATTTTAAAACTGCAGGACAAGGTACATTTTGAAATTTGAAAATTTTAATATGTATACGCTGGGAAAATATGTTTTATGGGGGGAAATACCTGCACTTTTGCTTCAACTGTAAAATTTAAGTTCTCAATTGAAAGATATTCTGCATCACATGCATTTTCAGAACATTTAAGAACGATGAGAATACGTCATCCCCACAAAAATAATAAAAAAGCATGCAAAGCCACTCTGAACCATTGCCAGACATTAGAAGCGCAGTTTTCTCATACATTATTGTTAAATTATGAAGTGTAAAATCTAGAGGTCCCTCTGTGGGGGAATAAATATGATTGCTTATTCGCAAAGGACTCATTCACAATTCTTAATCTCACAAAGATAGGAAACTGATTTCTTTCACTCACCTGGTGTCAATTATTTTCTTCTAGATTCTCTTTCATGTTGAGTCAATGTGAACTATATTGGTTTGGTGATTGTATATTATTGTTGGATGAGATGGATTTTTATTTATTTTTTCATCTAACCTAGGTTCTTCAATGTTGGTTCTATAAATTACACATCAACACTGAAGCATCAAGACTAAGGATAAAAGATGTCTGCCTCCATGCAACCAATATTGGTCAGCTTCTCAGTGGCCATTCTTTTAGGCTTGACGCCTTTGGGTGGGTTGAACCATCAACATTTGGGCCAGGTTTCAGCCCAAGCTGTTCCAAATAACCTCACAACTGAGCCCTCAGTTTTACCGGAAGCTGCCCTGGCAACACCAAGTCCGGACACCGAGGATAAAACGGCGGCAGGCGGTGCAAATCGTTGCTGGGGTTACTACGATGTCATGGGGCAGTGGGACCCACCCTTCAATTGCAACGCAGGAATTTATAGCTTTTGTTGTGGCTCCTGCTTCTACCGTTTCTGCTGCCAATTTAAAATCCACAGTTTGGATCAGACTTCCTGTTCAAATTATGATACACCCGTCTGGGCAAATACTGGCCGACCGGCGGACCCAGTCACAGAGGTCCAAGAGGAACCAGACCGCGATCGTACACACATGATCGTGTATATTATTTGTGGAGTGGTCGCCATCATGGTGCTCATCGGGATTTTCACCAAGTTGGGGCTGGAGAAGAGTCGAGGCGGCCAAACAGACATGACTAATTCCAGGTATGACCTAAGCAAAGGAGATTAAGTCTAATTCTCAATGCATTCATGTCAAATCAACTTTTTGAGAACATTTGATTAATTCTATGTTGTGACTTCATATATAAATTCATGGATTTATTTATATATATATTTATATATATTGTTGTCTATTTCCCAGGTGGATTTAATTTCCACCTTACACCATTTTTGCATGCTTGGTATTCATTCTAATACATAATAATTTTTCTTGATATTTTCCCTCAGGTTTGTATGTTTCCATGTCTTTCATACAATATTGGGAAACTTTGATCTATTTTAACAGTTTAATTGATAGTTTTTTTTAGGACCTTGTAACAAATTTGAGAATTATATATAAATTACTATGCTACATACAAAAGAGCCAAGTTACAAAATTAGTTCTGTGTCCAAGTACATTTTTTAAGTAGTTACCACTGTAAATATATATCTTTCATCATTTACTGTAAATAAGATATTATTTTTCCTTTAATATACTACTATTAGCTCTTGTTTCATCTCAGAATAAAACCTCAATTAGGGAAAATCATAGTTTAGGTGAACATTTATTTAGTATTATGTTACTTTGTCCTAAAGATGGATCATAAAATATTAAGATATAGCCAATTTTTCACTTGGATTATAGCCTTTTAGCCCATTTTACTTGATAAGAATTTGACAAAACATGGAGTTTTGTTGTGTTTTGCTTGCATAGTGGTGGTATAGCCATTTCACATGGATGCTGGATTGATTGCTGTGACACAACTGTGACTCTGCCAATGTTTAGCCTCCAGTGAATGATCCAAAGAGAGCGGGTGGATTTTGGATGGCTAGAATATTGACCGGATGTGAGTGGAGAGGGGCCAACAGTTAATTCTACCATACAGAGCAGCGAGGACGAGGGAGAGACACAGGGTGTGTGTCAGTGTGTTGGGTTAGATCAGCCAGCATGTTGAATTTTAAAAATTGTACCAGGTAAGGTGTCCTTACTAGATCTGGAAGCCTACTGAGAATATGAGTAAGACAATGGAGTGGAATAGTGGACACTAGCAAATGAATACGGCCTTGCGGCACCCACGACATGATGAATTCTGGCAGCTCTTGTACATGTTAGCCTCGGATATGTGGAGTTATTCAGTCATTGGGTGCTATTGATGGCAACATATATGCAATCTATTTAGATTGGGAGGAGCGAATGCACATTCTTTCATTTAACTCATTGTCATGCCAGTATTGTTGTGCGTTCACTCATGACGCCCATAATCGGATTGGACATCTAGCGTCATTAATGGCACCAATGGATGAGCTTTCACAGCCAGTTTTCAATGCGCACATCAACTAGATGTTTGTCATTAGCAATGACAGGCCATGTGTTAGTTTTTGGTCACTTCCGTGGTAATTTTAGAGTTTTTAGAGTAACTTGCTGTCCATTGTAGGATGATTCCTGCACATTTCGGGGCATTTGGGAGGAATTTCTGGTCATTTCTGTCTGCGTTTTTTCTTGGGGATTTGTTTTTGTTTTTTAACAAAAGTATTTTTCGTTGATTTGAGGTCATTTTTCTTTTCATTTTTGTAATTGTAGAATAGAACCATTGGAAATAAGTGAGGAAGTTTTTGATGAATTACGCTGGAGCTGTAGGTTTTGGAAAAAACTACAACTTTTGTAAAAACGATCGATATCAGTCTCGAATTCAAACTGAAGAAGACGCCCTCAATGACATTGAATGAGGTAAATGAAGCAATTACTCAGAAGATTTTTTTGATTTGCGGTCACCTGTCAAAATAAAATTTCCACCTTCATAGTTATCACAATACAGTATCACCTTGAAGTGGCTCGGTGGAGTGAATGGTTAGCACGCCGGCCTCACAGCTCTGGGTTCCTGGGTTCAAATCCAAGTCAGTTCACCTGTTTGGAGTTTGCATGTTCTCCCCAGGGCTCTGCTGGCTTTCTCCGGGTACTCTGTTTTCCTCCCACATTCCAAAAAGATGCAAGACCCTAATTGGGAGATATGAGGGATTTAGAACTGTTGCAACAAATTAGAGGTACCACTGAGAAGACCTGTGAATGTGTGATTTGCGCATTGGCCTCACACTCCCAGGATAAAGGTTTCGATCCCAGGTCATACTTTCCTCTGTTGAGTTTGGATGTTCTCTGGGTACTCCGGTTTCTTCCCAAATCCGCAGAAAATGCATGTTAGGCTGGTTCAACACTCAAAATTACCCCTCGGTATAAGTGTGAGCATGAATGGTTGGTCCTGTAGTTGGCTGGGATATGCTCCAGCACCCCTGTTACCCTTGTGAGGATAAGCGCTTTGGAAACTGAATGAAAAAAAAGTACCAGTCTATCTCCTGATCCTGCTTTTGAAGAACCTCCATCAGCAAATATAAGGAATTGCCATTGGTTGTATATATGCAGTGGGCAACTGTGCACATTTAAAGTTTAATAGTTGTTTCTATGCATGGTACTTTTTATGCGTTGGTGTTTTATCTGGTATAAATAGTTAGTTCTCAGGAAAGCCTGTGTGAAATACAATCAGGTAAATTTTATGTGCCTTTGATGAATGTTCCCAGATTGTGATTGTATAAGATTGTCTCATAGAAAATCTAGCCTATGCTGCCTTTTGGGTTAGTATCTAGCTATTAACATTTTCTTTTCTTGTATACGACTGTCCACAAACATTTGCCCTCCAGCTCTCTTAAAGGCACCATGCAAACAAAAGTCATTAGCATTTAACCTTCCATATAAAGGGAACAAGAACAGTGTTTCATTTTCATTAGACCCGACTACGCCCTTAAAAGTGGATGATGTTAAGTGTGACTTAATTCTTGCTCCTGGTGGCATTTACATGGAAGAATGTCACGGGATACATTAAAACACTTGGGGAACCATTTTTAAATCAAGACAGAAAAGAATGTCAACATGTTGCAAACAGATGATGTCTGATGAACAATTATTTTTTCTCATTCTGAAAGGCTGAGCTTATCTTTGCACAGCAATCACATTTCCAAATTCATTTTCAGCTTTAGATTGTGAAGCTGCTTCACACAGCTGCCATCAAGAAGGAATCTGGTCGTCAGTGCATTGTGACATGTTTGTTTTTACAACCTAGTGGCAGAAGACAAAAATAAATCTAGCCACAAAGCTGTTAAAGGTAGCAATGTGTAGAAAGCTTGGGTCACACAATCACAACTCTCAATGATGTGCAGCACAACACACCAAAACACCCGCATACCTCTCATTATAACTGCGTTATCTGTTTTCTTCCATCATGCGGCTCTTCATCTCTCAAGAGTCTGTTTTTGTTGTCAAATCTTATTCTGCAATGTTTTGTTTCTACCGTAAAACAACATTCAAAACAAAACACAAGCTTTGATAAATGATTAAGTAGAAGGAAGTAAATACACCAAATATTTTCCAAAGTTGTTGCCAACAACTTTCTCTTAAATTATTTGTTTAAATGCTTGGAAGTTCAGAATTTTACTGAAATAATTTGCAAATTATTTGACTGGTATATTTGTACTCAAGAATAAATCCACATTGATGCAATGAATTAATTTTTTGGACATAACAACATGTTTCTGATCCATTGATTAACTGTACCGATAAATTTTGGCAAACAAACACATGAGCGCTGAGATTCAAACTGGGGCTTTAACAGTTTGAGAAAAAGTGGAGCTGTGTGACCACTCATTGCTTTGCTGTAAACACCTGTCACAGACGATGATGAAAAGTGCCACTGCGGCTGAACAATAAAGGAAATAGAAAGCATTGAGGATGAAATACAATACAGTACAACAATAGAATGGCCCATGGAAATGACTGTTTGGATCCCTTGTGAATCATTCAATTGGTTGTGCCCTTGAATGCAAAGCTCTTCTGGGGAATGACTTTTGATGAGTTGGGTAATGCTATTAATGGCAAGTGTGGGCATTACATTACTGGCCGTTTTTGTTTTCCAAACGGCACTGAAACCAACAGATTCACATTTTGTATATCTATCCGATTATCGTTTAATAGCTGTTCGAAGTAAAACATTTGTTTGATGACAAGAAATAAAAGATTGAGTGTGAGTTTGATGTATTTAATGAAGGACAGCACATATTATTGAACATATTTATATTCATGTTAATGGACATATGTATGTGAATATGTAGATTGTAGCTGAGGGCTAATTTCCATCTTTATGTGAATTGAGCAGAATATTATCTGGAAAACATCAGGAACAAACACACCAGCTCAATCACATTCAAATACTCACACTGAATGTTGTATTGGTGTGGCAAAATATCTTAAACTTAAGTCAAAATATAACATGAGATGATGATGACCATACGAACACATTCACAATAATAATTTAATTTAAAAATGATTATTCCCCACATTCCTTCTTTATTCTAATGGGATATTTAAGTTAAATATGTATATACTTTCATCCATTCATGCACAAATTATTCCATTTTCTGTCCATATTTTTTTCTCACTCGTTTAACTCATTGGCTGCAATTTGCAAGACGTCCAATCAATTTTTACTGGGTTGGGAAAATAAATGTTTGTTTCCCCTTCCCAGTCAAAATGGATTAGATCTTGCACCATCAATGGCACTGAAAGGCATTCATGGCCAATCCTTCCATAATTCCTAATATTTAACCAAAAATAGTCACATGCCCTTTACAGATTCAAAGCTCTTAAGTGCAAACTTTTGAATAGATGTTTCAAACAAAAAATACATTTATTTTCCAGTATGCCCTAGCATGCCCTAGCCATTGTTCGAACACATTTTTTTTAAGCCACAACGGTCGACAAAATACATTTCCAAACTCTTACTGTGATAATAATTTGGTCATTCTTTCATAATTCTACAGGGATTTGAGAGCGGACGATAACTCTGATTATTTCCACCCTGTGATGTTTTAAGCCCTCAGTTTCTTGAAAACACATCCACACGTGGGACAAGCTATTTTCAAGAAGTGCTTAATAAATCATTGTCATAAAAATGAAGAGACTTGGTTGATAAATCATTAAAGCTGAATTCACAAATAGCTCAAAATTGATTATAATGTTCCCAGTTGAACATTCTCATTGCATTTTCTATAAAAATGTAGAACTCCCTTATCAACTGAAAATGGAAAACATTTTGAGCTGGAGTATGTCTACTGCTGTCAATGGCACTCAAACCTGAGCACTCAAAGCCAGTACTCCCAGTTTATGAATTGGATAACTAATGTTGTCAATTGTAGGTATTCATTTTCTGAACCACTTACATGGATCGTGGGAGTTATTGGATCCTAATCCAGTTTACTTCGGGCACCAAGCAGAAAACGCCCTGAATTCCTAACCAATCACAAGGGAAGAGGAGATGGACAATCATTCACGTTCACACTCTTTCGTAGGTAATATTTAGAGGGTTCAACCGGCCTTAATGCATGTTTTTGCAATGTGGGAGGGAACTGGAGTACCCGGAGAAAATCCATACAACCCTGGAGAGAACATCCAAACTTCACACTGTGAGGACCCACCTGGAATAAAACCGTCAACCCTAGAACTGTGATGCTGACGTGCAAAACACTTCCTTACTGGGTTACTGACCTCTAAACAGTTATACAAATTTTGAATTTAAATCTCACACGTTCAAATGTATCTTGGATAAAGTTTTATATCTAAGAGGTTAATTGGTAATGTCATGTAGAAGTAACTGTGGAAATTATCCCGAAGGACGGCGGACTATGCTGCAGACAACCCTCCCCTAAGTTCAACTTTTGATTCAGTAGCTCTCTGCAGCATATAAAGATAAAACTTTTTTTGTCTATTCCCGTAAGAATTCTATTTCATCTTTTTTTTTCAGTAGCTCAATCAAGGTTGCTGCTCTCATTTTATCATAGACAGAAGAACCTATGAGAATCCTCACACATGCAGGAGGAGAACATGCAATTTGTACACAGGAAGGTCAGAACCCACCAGGGACTGAACCCTTGATCTCAACACTGTGAGACGGAAGTGCTAACGCCTCTTCCACTGTACTTATAAAGTCGTATGTCTCAAAACATGGACATAGTACCGCCATTTAAAAAGAGAAAGGTTAGACAAATATTTACATTACAAGTTCAGTTGTACCTCTGTTTACGAAATTAATTGGTTCCAAAACTTGTTTTGTAGCTTAGATCTTTCGTAAGTAGAGACATATTTTACCATACTTCATTCCATTCTTTAATAATAAGCACTATAAATCTTTTAAAAATTAAAAAGTATACCCGTTTTGTTTGAAATATGTATGCAAATGTATGTATGTATGCAAAAAAATGTAAAATATATAGAAAAACTCATTTTTGAGCCATTAAAATCATGCCACAACACTGAACCAGGCAAATGCAAAACTGACAGCATTTCAGTTCAAACATGCATTCTCCAAAGGGGTTAGTCTAGCTCAGGGGTCGCAATTTGGTCCTGAAAGGGCAGCAGAGGGTGCAGGTTTTCATTCAAACGAAACAAGAGGACACCTTGTGCAAGTAGATTTTAGGAGAAACCTAATTAGTTAAACAGTTTGGTTACAAAGACCATGACCCACTTTGGTTTCAGACCGTGGTCTAACTCAAATCTCTCTAACTCACTTGCTCGCTAACTCGCTGAAAGTAGGAGTATAGCTAGTGTGTGTGCCTTGCATGCTGGCTGCTGAAAGTGAAGTCTATTGCAGCATTTAACTTATATGCAATACCTACTTTGGTGTCTCATACCGTGGACAAGTAATTGTACATTGGAACAATATTATACATTGCAAAATGAAGCCTTCTTACATGATATATTTGATGCTGTCCTGGGTTTTACTATATGTACTACATGTGTAGGGTAACTTTAGGAGCACGGCATCCAACGAGGGTTCCATTTGCACTCCAGTTATCCTGATAATGGTCTTGTTCCAGAGGAGATTGACATTGGGTACAAGTCGCAGTGACAGAAAATCAACTGCTTACATGGAGCTGCTTGCTGGACCATGCACAGTGGAAAGCATCATGACTGTCTATGTGCCTTATAGCTTCTAGTCTATGGATGCATCAAAGCATATCACCCGAAACTGAACACGACAATACATTTGATAGTAACCTGATCAATGAGGAATGGAGTGCTTTAATTCTAAAATGGCTCAAGTTTAAAAGCAAAAATACGAGAAATATTAAACAGTAGACAAATATTTGATATTTGTTCACATTAAGTTATGTTGAAATGTTGTTAATAGCTAAAACAGAGCTGTTACAACACCATATTGTTGGCAATGGCATTGTATGGTTTGAATTATTCAAGTAAAATTGGCAAACATGTATTTTTGGATGCTTTTTCAAAGCTAAAAAAAGCAACTGATAGCTAATATAGCTCACACTATTGATACTCAGTCTTGTATAATCTGGTCTGGCTTCAGCAATAGTTTGTGAAAACATGGTTATGACTGTCTTATCAAAATTAAGGAATGCATTTGACACTAATGGAGTCGAAGTTTGCAGGGAATTGTGCTTCAAATTGTTGTGTTCATGATTACAAATGGTTTTGAAAGGTTCCTTTAATTTTTCTCAAATAGTAGGACAGAAGATCCTAGTAAATTTAGTTCACAAATATTTGTATGTCCTCCCTTAACTGTCATGTATCTTAAATAACCAATTCAGTTGTGGCATTTCTGTAGCACTATCTACAAATCTGTTCAATTGAACAAATACAATTGTCAATGTCAAATGACTTTTTAAATGCATAATCTTCTGTCTTCTTTGTTTGGCTACTAGCTGAGCTTTTAAGACAGCTGGATGATGACACACATCAGAATAGAAAAGAATAACAGCCTCCTGTAGGCCTAATGATAAACATGCGTCTTTTTGTTAAATGTCAAGTTTCTTATTCATCATTGTTTTAACTGTCTTGAGTTGCAAACCAGATTGCTGCAATATTGACTCTGCTCTTGAAAGGCGCTCATCCACTTGCAATGACAATGTTTCCATACTTCTTAACACTTGTTTTTACAGTGGGCTGGCTCTCTCACTTCTACAAAGTAACCTACATTCAATTGGGGATTATCTTTCTACCATCCCAGCGTTCATATTCTTATTTTCAGACTAACTCAAAAATAACTATACTTTCAAGCTCAAACTAGTGTGCCATAACAGAGAAGAAGAAAGAAAAGGGGAAAATGAAATCTTTATTTTTCTCTCCTGTTTCATCCTCCTGCTTGCACTGTGCTTCCATCCATTGTTCATATTTCCACTATTGTTGGATTTTTGATCATTTCTGCACTTTCTCTGCCACTTTGTCCCATTTACCGCTCCATACGCAGATATTGAAGATGAAAGTGGCACCTACAGCATATTTGCTGTTAATTTTAAATATTTTGACAAGAGTAACTGAGGTATTGAACAATATTTGACAATGTCAGCATAACGTATGCTCAGTGAAATCATATATGTCTAATTGCGTGACATCCAAATATCATCTGCCCTATATTTCAATTAGTTTATCACTATTCATGTGCTGCAAACATCCCACCTCACATGGATTGGACGCCTAGTACCATGAATGGCAGCCAATGGGGTAATCAGTGTCATTGTAGCATTGACTTTATATTCAAATGAGTATGCAGTATTGAAATATATAATACGATATTTAAAAAGAAAGGAAAACACGGTATAGGTCGGTATATGCTGTTGTTTTTACACTACAAATAGCAGAGGTTTTACTCTCAAAGAGTGATGTCCAAAGTAATTATAGGAGTGCATTACAGCCTTTGTACAAAGGAGAAACTCTAAATGTGGACGGAAGTTCTTCATCCGTATTCTAATCAAGCCAATAACTCAATGTCAAGTCTAACGCAGGCAGAAGGACGAAAAAAGCAAAGTAGGAAAGAGATAAATTGAAGAACTAGTGCGATGGCACAGCCTTGAGATAGAATGGGAACAAATGGACTCCTGTGAAAAATGAGTGAAATAACGTAGAAACAAAAGAAAATTACAGGACGTTCAATCCATTTTCCTGAGAGAAGAACGAACATTTGTTAGTTTAACTCATTGGATGCCACTGATAGGTCCTAGACATATAATCCATTTTGAATCAAAATGGATTGGATGGATGTCTAGAGCCGTTAATGACACTGAAAAATGAGAATTCACAGCTAGTCCTAACAGTTTAAAATTGATTGGATGTCCATCATTGTCAACGACAGGCAATGAGTTAATTTTGGAATAGTTAATTTTACGGGGCTTACAGATTGCTGATTATGAATCACGTCCGACATTTTTTTAAGGTATTTCCAGATCACTTCCTGAGCTGATTTCCGGACATTTCCAGTAAAATATAAGGCATTTTGTGTCACTTCTTTTGGTTTTAGGACTTTTTTCAAATCACCTCATTGTCATTTTTCCCAATGCAAAAGAATTAGGCCTTTTGAAATAAACAGGCATGTTTATGTCAAATTTAGGCTTAACAATATGTTTTGGGCAAAAACTACATACAGCTTTTGCATAGCTTTATTTTCTATTGTTTTAAGTCATTGTAAATTATTTGAATTGGAAAGAAAATGTAAGATGAAATAAATGTAGAAATTTAAACATTTAAATATTATGCTTTAGGGATTTAATGTTGTTGTTTATTTTATTTTTTATTATTAGGCCAATCACTGCTCCATTTGATGTTAAAAGTAGCATGAATCACTTGTATAGAATATTCTATAGGCTGCAAAAATATGATTTAGAAACTGCCTACTTTCACCATAACAAAGTAATCTAGCTTATTAATGGGACTGGGCTGTTAAAAGATAGATGTGCGGAAGTAAGCCAGGCAGAGACAGCTGGCATGAGAAAAAACACAGAAGACAAATAAGCTCATAGAGAGGTGCCATGGAAGACTAGGGAATATGGACAACATATGGTGATGAAGAAAATGCAGAGTAGTACCAACAGAAATTGGGGCATTGTGTCTTGTTGACATCCTCATTGCTAAAGGTTTGCTATTTCTCCAAAGAATCACAAAACTTATTTTGATGGACTATACTTATCATTGGGCAAAGTAGTGCCAAATCGAGTGAATTAGTAGTATTGGGGATCTTAAAATAGTCGAAAATCAATTAGAGGTTTTCCATGTAAAATGTGTTTCCACTTAAAAAAAATCTAAGTTGCAAAAATACTTTTAGAACAAATTAATTTTGTTACCACTGTATTCTTAATTTAGCAATAGTTTTTTGACCATTTTAAAAAAAATGTAGCATCGTGACTGTTGCCATCTAATGTTTTTTGGACTTATCTTTTGAAATAAAATATATTTCAGTCCACACATTTGGGTATAATTGACAAGATAGGTACTTTAATTTTCAAGATGAATCAAATGTTTCTGTTGAAAACGTGGATAGATTGGTAAATTAAGGAAATTAAAATTGTTGATTTTTGCCACTGAAAAAAAATCTAATTTCTTTCAAAAAATAGCTTAACATATTTCCACTCCTCCATGATGGACTCAAGGGCTTTTGCTCCAATTTCAACCTTGGTTAAGGTCTGCGGTCTGTACTCTTTTGACCCTCATATGTGCCTCATTTCACCTGTTTGTTTCTCTCTTTGCTTTTGCATTCTACCCATATACAAATGCCCCTGCCTCTCTTTGCACAAATGACCGTGATAAATCTTAAGAAGGATGCACTCCTCTCTGTATGCTGAACACACATTGTGGCTCAAAGGCAATGGATGTTCCAACAGATGTTAACTGCTTCCATTTAGTGGCAGGAGAGGATTAGTGTGACCTTAGAAAGCAACTTTTTGATCCCAATTCACGATAGAATACCTCTCATTTAGACTGGATAATGACCTAAAGTTGTTGCAAATTGACAGGCAGTTTTATTTTATCAGGGATTTGTTTTGTTGTGTTTTTCCCCCGTGTGACCTGTCCCTCTGATTGTCCATTGAGTTCACCTGTTGTTTCCCCGCCCCTTGTATTTGTCCTGCTTGCTGCCTCCTCTGTGACCCAGGTGTTTCTGATTGTCTCGTCAACCCATGTCTGTCAATTTAAACCAAACAAGTATCCATTTTTAACAATCTGCCCTCCCAAAAATCCGATTTATACTGCAGTGCAATGTATATACATAGTTTTCCCTCTTCAGTGTGCATTGTTTGGCTGGTGCATCTTATAATCTCAAATATATGGTAAATATACTTTTCAGTAAAATTCCTTTCCTATTATTCAACCTTTTCAGGGACATTGCTCACTTTTATTTATATTTCAAACTTAAGAGCTTTAACCCTTGATGAGGGAAGTGACTATTTTTGGTCATTAAAAACGTTTTATCAATACAGTTAGTGTCTATAGAAGCACTCAATGGATAACCCAAATAATTTGAATACATGTGCCGATGTGGTTGAGTTTGTTTTGTGAGTAACGGTTACATCTTCAGTCATATTATGTCACACTATTTACACATTCACATACGCATCCAGCGTATCTTGAGCTGTTGTTTACTGTTCACTTTGCCTATAAATCTTTTTATGCCGCCATCTGTCTCTCACTATTTACCCCAGCTTCCCGTATCCCTTTACGTGATGAGCTTCCAACCAGCCGAGCTGCAGCCATTAAGTGGATTTATGAGGTTTCCCTCACTGACAGCTATAAGAACATTGCAAAGAGCCTATTTCATTCTCTTGATACATGTCTGTCTCCTTCTTTCAATGAGAAATGGGAATAATTCAATGAAATACTTTGCCATTAACCCTTTCAGGGACTGTGGTCACTACAGTAAACATCTCTTAAAAAGTTTCCATTAGCTAAACTCACTCCATGCCAGCCTATTCACAGAGTATTTAGTCAAACAGGAAAATTGGTACTGAAAACTCCTCTTGATAGCAATCGATGCCCAATAGTTTTAATCTGGGAAGGGTTTGAAGCCTTAATTTAATCATTTCCAACTAATTCCAACAGTAGTTGTGAGGCGTAAAGTATGCTGACATTAGTTATTCTGCTGGAACGTCACAGTTTTTCCAGTTTGTCAATCAACAGACGCCAGGCAATGATAATAAAATAATACATAGCTTTCTCCATGGACCATCATTTTTTTTCTCCTTCCAAATGAGGAATGACATTCTCAACTGATACTATCTTTGAATCAATCTGCTAGTCGCTCAGGATTGACTTATTGGGCATCTTTGGTGTAGTGCATGCATCCATACTCAGTACTAATAAGCCACGGTAAAAGTCAGGAAGCTAAATCATTGGCCTCACAGTTCTGGGATCGAGTCTTCGATTCCAGGTTGGTTCTCACTGTGTGGAGTTTGCATGTTCTCCCCAGGCTTGTGTGCATTTTATCCGGGTACTCTGCTTTCCGCCCACATCCCAAGGACATACAGCCTAAGCTGGTTGAAAACTCTAATTTGCCCCTACTTATGAGTGTGAGCGTGTGGCTGTCCGTCTCCTCGTGCCCTCCGACTAGCTAGCCCCTAGGTGTCCCCTGCCTGGTGCCCATAGCTATCTGGGATATGCTCCAGCACCCCCTGCAACCCTTGTGAGGATAAGTGGTTCAGAAAATGAATGAATGACTCAAGTATGTATCCTACAAGTGTACGTGCACTTGAGTGTGTTGTCTATGAGTGTGTGAGTGAATCAGAGGGCAGTTTGTCATGTTGCTGCTCCACAGCTCTGATCTGAGCTGACAGGTGAAGCTAAGCGCAGCTAAACAGCACACGTAACAGGGGAGAGAGTGATAGAGAGACAGAGACAGAGAGAATAGAAAACAAGACACAAAGAAGTGACACAATAGGATAGTGTGGGAGACAAGCAAAAGAGACAAATGTGTGAGAAAATGAGAAATCCCAGTATCAGACTTAGCGTGCAATTAAATAGAGAACAAAGAGGACTATCATATTGGGTGAGAAAGAAGCAAAAAAAACTGAAATCTGTTGAAATAAAAAGATTTAAATTGACTGACAGAAAAAAAGATTGCCCAAAATGGGCATTTCATCAAAAAGAGAACCCAGTGGCTATATTTTTTTTATCTGTCCATTAATATGGTACTATCACTCGCCACTTTATCCACTCTAACTCAATTAGTGGTCGCTCTGATGTGTGCCTGCGCATCATGGTACCAATGGAATATTAAACATATTTTTAAAAGAAATTTTGAATAAAGTGAAAAAATACCTTATACCAATATTCAGTTATATTGACCATTTACCTTTCTAGATGTTCTGTTGGATTTAAACCAAGACTCAAAGGACTCACACACTATGGAATACTTACTGTAGACTTTAATGTTTTGGTAGTTCATCCAGTTGCTTAATCAAAAAAAGGTTGCGACATGCAGTAAACAATACAATCCCCAACCATTTTAGCCACTCTAAAGTGAAAATATTTTGCATGATATGAGAAAGCCACAGATCGTGGCTCGACCAAGAGGCTAAATGCCCAATGGAGAGCTGAAAACTCTTGCGAATGGCTTAGAATGACACATACAGCAACTTCCTCTACATTATCTCAGTCAAAAGATGAATCCCTTTCATCGGGTGATATATTTTGAAAAGGTGGCTCAAGCTCAATTGTGGCTTTGAAAATGTAAGTCCAGCTGAACAGATGGAACGAAAGTAAAGAGCGAGGCTAAATATGAGAGAACTGTGCAGGAGGGAGCAATTGAATGAGCAGGTTGATAGATTGCAACTATTCCATTGGCCATGTGAGGAGTGGGAGACAAGACTTGCTGTGCATGTCTGGATGGTGTGTTCATTAATTTTCAAGGCCTGTTAAACCAACATGATTCTGAGTATTTGTCAATTCATCATGACGAATAAACAGGCGAATGGGGGGCGTTGAAATAGTGAAGGGGGCGATGGAGCAATTACAGTAAAATGTGACGTTGGTGTTTGTAGAAAGACCGGAAAAATTGATTGTCTGTAATAAAAAGTCGACAAAAAACAAGCTTTATTGAAACAAGAAACGTTGTCTGCTCGAGCGCTCACGAGCAGCGCGCATATACCGTATATCACTAATTGTCGCGAGTTTATCGTCGATGCAGGCGACTGGGGAAACCACCACCATCCAGTCAGCCGCAGAGGAGCACACAATAGCGCGCCGGCAACGCTTAACCACAGACGTATGCGCACAGCGACCGGCTTAATGCATCAGCTATCAATTTTTATGATTCGAGGTGAACTGCGCATTGGTCTATTAAAAGAAACGAAATTAGCGAATAATATCTGAGGCGCCTGTCTTCTATTTATTTAAGCTTCTCTCCACATGCAAGTCAGTTTTTATAGCTGCCAGAAAGCAACTATACGTGCGCGATTTTCTCATCATCACGACAGAAGGTGTTGTAATTGAAGAATAAATGATAACCATTTTTGTTTATTAAAATTGTTTTTTTTAGTCTTCAAACTGTTTGTGATTGAAGAATCAACCAATTCTTGTGACATTTAGCAATATAGTCGTTCTAGCGTTCGTTGGAAAGGGGTAAAGAGGGGGGCGTTGGCATTTTGGCCCGGCGGTGAAGGGGGCGGTGGCCAAAAAAGTTTGAAAATCACTGCTTTAGACCAATGGGCTTTAACCTAGGGGTTCGGTGGAGCCTCTGCCGCGAAGATCAAGAAACATCAATTCATCATGTCTATACATGATAACATGCCCTGTTTGACCATCACTGGCTGCAGATGATTACGTGGCATTGCTTGGGCAATCAGTGCTGCCAGGAATTTATATATTCTGATTTTTTAAATTTTTCTTATAGAGTAAAGTAGGGCTGGTGCATACGCATATGAAACTGGTGGGGTTCCGTAGGTCCAACAAGGTTAAGAACCGCTGCCCTGGACTGATCGCCAGTCAGTCATAGGGCACCCATATAGGCAAACAACCATTTGCACTCACTCAAACCGCCACCATTTGGGAATCAATCTCATGCCTTTCGTCAAAAATTTCAGGCTAGTGAACTACTACACCACCAGGTGGCATGGATTCTGTTCTTACATGCATCCCTTAACACATTCACTGCCATTGACAGCAATAGACATCTAATCCAATATGAATGGGGGTGTTGACAGTGACCAAACAATTCCTGATTCATTCATCTGAAAATTACGTTATCGGGCCCAATTTGTAATTATCTGATCAAGTCAGGGATATCCCCTGATGATCCAATAATATGTTACACTACAATTTCCCTTCGTTGTGCGTCTATCTTGCTTGCTTACTTACTTACCTTACTAACTTATATTTGTTTTTTATCATCTCTTGCGCCTTTACAGAACTGTGAGGTAAATGCACTGTGAAAGCAATATGTGTGTGTATGTGAATGTGCGCTATGAGTTAAACAGGGTTTGGCTGTTGAGTCAGTTGGGCCGCCCCTTCGCGAGTTTGCTCTCAGTTTCACCACATTGCGTATCATCTAATGTTTCTTACAGTGTCAACTAAAGAAAAACTTGAGCTATATTTTGAATTTGCTGGAGATACTTGTGACAAAAAAGTGACATAGTACTTTGTTTCAAAGCATAAGTTGAACTCTTTGGGAATACTAGCTAAGCTCCTTGTAAGTTCACTTTTAGTTCACATTGCCTGCTAACCAGCTGCTTCTCCTCAACCACAAATAGAAGCACTCTGGGTGACTGCCATATTCCTTCGCTCGAGGATCCAGAATTAAAAAGAATAATAATGTACCAGGCGGCACTGTGGGGAAGTGGTCGAAGATTCAATCCCGGGTTGGAACCTTCCTGTGTTGAGGACAGATGTCCTCCCTGGGCTTACGTGGGTTTCCCTAGAGTACCTCCCACATCCCAAAAACATGCTGGGTAGGCTGGTTCAACACTTTGTCCCTAGGTAGGAGTTTGATCCTAAATGCTTGTCTGTCTCCCTGTGGCCTGCAATTGGCTGGCCACTAATTCCGGCTGTCCCTCGTGTAGTGCTCATAGTTGGCTGGGATAGTCTGCAGCACCCTCCGTGACCCTTGTGATGATAAACTGTATAATAAAAATGAATGGATGAATTGTACCAGACAGATTTGACATTCTTTTTACATTAAGAATAAGGCTATGCCTGAGCATTTAAAAATTGCACCCTTGGTTAATAACCATCAAAGCGCTCGCCTCGTGTGGGTCACATGAATCGACGCCAGCGGTTGTCATCCAAGGTCATTTATTTCTCTGCATTTCACTATCCACTGTCTTCTGTAGTGCACAGATGACAGTGTGTTGTGTGGCTATTAATTTATTACTGTGGCCCTGACTTTGACACATTTCACATGACATGTTCAGCCTGTATGCGAGGGTCAACCATTTGCCTTCATAAATGGATTGAAAGAGGGGAATTATCTATTGAAGTCTTGTGAAAACGATGAATGGTTGCGATAATGACAGTCACAAGTAAGAGAAAAGTGTTTTTTTCGTTTCTTTTTCAAACATTATCAATAGTGGTGTCGTAATCCAATCACACTGACATTTCACATGTTTTGTTAACCCCTGCATGAAAACACAATTTAATTTTAAAATCTAAAAAGTAATGGTATTAGAGAAAGAAGTAGTACATGTAGTAAGGCTGACCAGTCGTACGCTGGTTAAGGTAGAGCCAAAAGTCACTTATCTCATTAGAATCAGAATCAATGCACACATGCTTACAGAAATCTACTGGACTCCTTCAAATAGACGAGCCAATTGCAGGGCACAAAGAGACAGACAACTATATGTGCTCACGTACATACATTGGGGCAATTTAGAGAGTTCAACATGCCTACCATCCATATTTTGGGGATGTGGGAGCCCACAAAGGCCCGGGAAGGAAGGTCAAGACTCGGGACCGAACCCTCTATTTAAGAACTGTGGGGCCGACACACTTTCCACCAGGCCTCCAATTGAAGACACTTAACTGAATTTTATTAGCGTCTATTTCCAGGATTTTCAGCGTAGATAAGACGATCTTGAGCACAATGACATATTAAAAAAAACCTTTTCAATGAAAAAAACCTCGTCCCCAAGATAAAATGTTGTTAAACATAGCCAAAACCTTCACCAGCCTTCCCAATATATATTTTTTAAGTCTGGAAAAAGCTCAATTAAGCAACACTATCTGCCTCCCGTACTTCCCAACAAGAGCAAAGATGTTACATGCAGAAATTGAGTTTTTATGGTGCTGTCACTTATAGATAGGGCATATACATATCACCAAATTGAAAGTTTCATGCACTTCGTCATCTCCATATGGATATCGATTTCCACAAACAGAAAAGTGACAAAAATCAATTTTTCCATTTTTGCTAGGGACTATTTCCGGCTTAGTTTCATTGTCTTACCCGGATGACAGAAGAAATAAAATGAATGAATGGAAATATAGATGGTGGCTATAAAAGGTCAGTGTGTGGTGACATTTAACATCCGACAGTATGGATATTGGCGATTTTCAATGACTTATTTAAGTCGTTAAAACATTAATAGCTGATGAAAAATCATCAATACCATACAATGGATGATGCTGCATCAGAACATCATGAAATCATTGTTGATTATCTTAAAACTACTAATAAAATAGCAATATGATTAATTGCCCTTTAACAATTGTGTATATGTGCACCTATGTAGGTGTATTTTGTGCGTGTCTAGGATTTCGTTTGTGTCTATGTGTAGGCATATTTATGTGCAGGCCGTGTGTGTGTCATACTGCGTGTTTGAGAACAATTCCCTTGAGCAAAATGAATATTTGCAAGTGCTTTTGGTCATTTCTAAAATAAGCCTATACCCTAAAAATAATGAGATGGGGCAGTGACTCAGAATATGACATATGGTATTTTCTATGACATCATCTTCAACACTGCCTTCTCTGCAGTGAAAGCCTGCCAGTAACTGGTTTACTAGGCCTGCAGTATGCTGCTTTCTTTCCGAAATTTGTCACAACATGATGCAAGCATCATAAAAATAAAAAAAGATTGGTTTAAACTGCAGAAAAGTTATCTTAGCAACATTTGTAACATTCGGAACATTGATTTTAAAAAGTACTCCATGACACCATTGCCAACAACAGGATACAGCCCATTTATATTGTAATGAAATTCAATAAGAGAGTGAAATGCTTACCTTTGACTGGGTTTGAGATTTACCATAATTTACAATGATGAACCCTGCAGGTTGTAGTTCATCCATCCATTTATCCATCCATTTTCAACACTTAGGCTTGTCATGGTCGTGGGGTTCTAGAGATTTAAATGTGGGTATCATTGTCTATCTCTGTCTGTGTCCTACAACTGACGGGTGACCAATTGAGGGTGTATTCTGCTGAAATAAACTCCACCACCCCACAGATTTAACAAGGATATGCGGTGTTGAAATGGATGGATGGACAGTTGTTGTGTATATATGGATTTTTATACGCTGTAGAGCTAGATGTCTTTAGTAAATCTATAGTGCACCCACTATAGAAATATTTTTTATTGTCAATTTTTTTGGGTGTAGCCTATAGCCAGGTGGGCTTTATACTCTAAAATGTACAGTGATTGTTAATTACTGTGTGATTGATTGAATGTTTAGCAATATTTATCTGTAGTAATTAAAAAATGTTATGCTTTTTTGACAGGTCAGAATGAATTAAGCAATGGGATCAATTTAGCAATACACTTACACTTGAATTCAAGCAGGTTTCAACTATTTTGATTGTTAATGTTCTATTAATTTAACCATTTGATTCCCAAAGTGATACCATGCTTTGGCATCTCTTTTAGTTCATCATGTAAGTGGCTCAGAGACAGTGCATGAACACAAACAGACCCTGGCATGGCGGCCATTCAGCCATGCCAAGGGACATTATTTGGCAGCTGTCAGCTCTAATAGGAATTCAGCAGGGTGGGAGACAGATTCAGGCTCTGTACCAAGCCTAAAAGGGAGCACTATCTGGCAGCTATAGTACAACTGTGTCGGCTGCATAGACGTGGGGTGTCTGTGAGCGTGTGTTTGTGTAAAAATGTTGGTTTGCCCCAAGAGACCAGTGTATCAAACCTTACAAGATGAGTGTTTATTTAACCTACTTTTTTTAAATTAACCTTGTGTGTGCAAAAATACATATGGTTATGTTTGTAGGTCTTGCTTGGATGACAGTGGTTGGCTAAAAATGTAGGGATGTTATGCTGAAGTTTCCTCCGATTTTGCGAAATATGTTTTACCACTTATGATTCAAAAGCCATATTTTTAGACCGGGAAAAAATAATGTGACCAGTATATGACAAATCATGTTTTGTGTTGGTGAGCCCTAAAAAGGCTATGCTGACAAACATTATATGTTAGTGTTTTATTATTATTTTTTTTATAATAGAAGTAGTGACACATACCGAATATGTTCTACCAGTGCAAGGATGTCAGACTCGGGTTGGTTCGCGGGCCGGTTTAACGTCAACTTGATTTCACGTGGGCCGGACCATTTTAGATATAATATTTAGATTTTTTTTTTAAATGGATTAAAAGAACTGGATTAAAAGCCCTGAAATTTCTGTTTTTTTTATAGATCTAAAAAAATTACTTTAGCTTTTTTTAAATACAACTTTAGATTTTACAACATGATTTTTGAACTAAAAACACAGAAAAAATGATTAAAAAATGACAATTATTGATTTAAAAGTGGGAAAATCGGGAAATTTAATATATCATTCCCTTTAAAAATGGCACAATCACGCCGCATAGCAAAATTTAATCGTACTAGGACACCCGTGCATAACTAGAACGTTGTCAGTGCGCTTAGCTGGTGTGTCAACAGACAACATAAGCAGGCACCCTCATTAAATGAGTTGTTAATAACTGCTGTCAACTGAAATATGTCTGCGGATATGCTCTCTCTAATCAACAATTATCTAATATACTATAACAAGGCCTTGCCACCATGTTTTAAATGGTTTTAAAATCTGAAGAACTCAACCAGTGTCCCAGAACAGATTGTGTTGGACCTTAGAGAGTTTACTGTTTTATAGAAAACCAGCAGGACTGTGTCTGCCTCCATGTTTCCATCCAGATTACTTTAGTGGCCCTTGGAATGATCTGTGGGGGGTGTTTACTCCGCACTAACCTACTGTGACAGTGAGGAGTGATTCAGCTCCAAAATACTGGGTTACGAATATTAGGCGCCCCCTTGGAAATGGTATAAGTGTGTACAATAGTGAATTTCTTATTCAATGGCCAGAGGGGGATGTTCTCACTTTATTTTTAGCATCTTTGGGAAGCATATTTAGTTACCAAATAAGCATCGTGCTGCCACAATCTTGAAATAATGTGCAACTTGCAATGCTGCAGCCGTTTGTTTTCATAGTCGTTGACTCCTTCAGCCTCTCTAATAGGTATTTTAAAAACTAAAGTGTGTTTGTCTTGCCTCATCTACTCGTCAAATGAAGGAGGAAATGTGGGTAAATGAATTAATCGTGGAGGTCACGTCCTAAGAACTACAAACAACTTAAGTAGCATTTAGATGCTGTTTCTCTGCCTCGGTTTAATTTTTTTGCTCTTTGTGTCTAACTTGTTGGCCACCCTCATATGTGTATTCGTTGCCAGGGTTACTATGTGGAGTTTGCATGTTCTCCGGGGTTTGTGTGGGTTTTCTTTGGGTAGTTCGGTTTCATCCTACATTCTAAAATATGCATGGTAGGCTTGTTTAATACTCTAAATTACTCCCAGGTGTGAATGTGAGTGTGAATGGTTGTTTACATGTACCCCGCCTCATCCCATAGTTGGCTGGGATTGGGTCCATTGCTATTATGATGCTAAGTTGTGTGGAAAACTAATGAATGTTGTATTTGTTTTTCTGATAGCTTGATGAAAATTATACAGATACAGTTTAAAAGTTGTTAAATTCCAAGTGAATACAGTATATAAATAATTTCACAGAAGGGGTAGACTGATTTTTTTCCACGGGTCTTCAAGACAAAATAGCATTTTATAATGCTTAGTCAACCTTTGGTCTTTATTCTATTTTTAGTGATCTATGTATAAATCGGCTACCTCACGTCCACTTTCTTCCACTGAGGATGAAATGGCCGTCTGAACGTCTAATTAATCAAATTATTCGGCAGATTAGATTCATAATTCCTTGCAAGCATTTCCCTCATAACTGTTGCCGCCAACATTTGGCTTCATCAGACCTTGTTAACTGCAAACTTTCATATAATTGTCTCAATTATCAACTGGTACCTCGGAATCAGCTACCATATAATGAAATGTATCACAAATGGGATTAAAAGGCTCCTTTTTAGTTCATATTAATTTCATGATGAAATCTGTTCGACACTGAAGTGAAAGGTTGTTATTATTAATTGTTCCATCACTGCAGATTACAGCCTTAAATTTTGCCTTAAATAATGAATGTATGACCCACCAACCATATTTGCTGCCTTTTTTGTCAATGTGATTTTCCTTTTGTCAATTATTTATTGATATGTCACTGGTAAGAAAGACTTGTTGGCACGTGACAAATTTTTACTGTTTAAGGTGCTGTAAAGTCAAAGGAAAAATTAATACATTGGTGAATTGGCTTAAAGTAAAGACTGGTGTTAACATATTTCATTGAATAAGGCTTTTAAAAGGGAGAAAAATGAGTTGCCTTGTCAGTCGTAGGATTCTGTTGCTAACTGTCACTCATACTACTGTCAGTTGCTAGAAATTGATGCTATTTCAGATATCCTTTTTAATCTGTCATTATAATTGTGCATGTTTGAACCACACAAGTCAAAACACAATTCTGACGGAGAAGATGCGTGTTTCTTTGTCTTTCTCTCATTTTACATTAATGCAGCCTGCATTATCAATACACATTAGTCTCTGCCTGCACATCTCGCGTTGCCCCTTTTAAGATTTGAATTTCCATCTTCATTATAATATATACAATGGTGAATAAAATGAATACATAATTTAGACATCCATCAGGAGATCAGTGGAAGGCTATTGGATAAAATTGCTTCTGGGCCAAAAAAACTGAGAAGTAGTAGTCAGGGAGAAACTTAATTAAATGAATTATGACAAAATGTCAATTGCATTTGTGTTGGAAATAGTGTGTTTCATTTACTGTGCTAATATGCATCATTCACTCAATTGAGAAGAAGGACACAATGACCTCTGACCTGCCAGAACAATTATTCAGTGGGTAAAATTTGGCATATAAGTATCCAGAACAACAAACAATTGATCGCTTATGATTTAAAGCATGGATGCACAAACTATTTGCTCCAAGATCTACTTTTCATAAATCCCTCCTCCCATGATCTATTACTTTTTTTTCTAGGTGACTGACAAAGCTCATTTACTATGTTAATATCTCTGCAAACACGATAGGTCAAAATACACCCACCTCACTTCCTATTTGTTGAAATACAATAATTATCTTGGTATCATCATTGGAATCATGCTTTCATGCAGATTCTAAATTGTGTATTTTGTTGAAATGCCGCAAATTAATGAACGAACAGATAAATAAACACAAACATATATACATGTTGGAAAGGAAAAGGTCTACTGGTCCATTTTTCAAAGTACTCTGCACTTTGTGCATTTAAAATACCACAAGACGCCCGTGTGTATGTGGGACAAAGCCTGCAACTATTGCATCCTGGCGTGAGAGCAAGGCCACCCAAGAGAGATTTCAATGTTGTGACAGTAGTTAACTGCTGTGGTTGCTCATGTTTTATGGTTAGGACTCTCAAAACCACATGTCTCATTTTAGGGGAGCGGTTAGGGTTAGTTAGTCATTGTTTTTTACAGGACTTTACCTAACTTTTGATAGTGAGTTTAGAAAATTGTGTCAATTACAGGTATAAATTGTTAGTTTAAGAGGTAAATACTTTAGGTTTAATAGAAAAAAAATTGACTTATATGAAAATATGGGATATAAGACAAACAGGGAAATAGAGGATGAATGGCAATATACTGCAAATATTCATTCATTTTCAATACCAATTATCCTCATTAGGGTTGTGGGGAGTATGGAGCCAATCACATACATAGGGGCAATTTAGAGTGTTCAACCAGCCCACCATTTATGTTTTTTGGATGGGGGGGTCGTAGTAATTCCACATAGAAACCCACCTGGGATTCAAACCTTTATTTCAGAACTGTAAGGCCAATACATTAACCACTTGGCTGATGGGCTTCCTTATACCTAATTTACTGAAATCATTATTATTGCATGTTTTCCATACTTTGTGTTGTTTTCCATACTTTGTGTTTATTATAAATTACTTTATAAATTATTACAATGTTAATAATAACTAAATTAATGAAATTAAAAGAAAAAAATAAAATACACAGGTTACGCCCCCAAGTAAAATTAAGCTAATTGATTTTTTTGGTATTTAACTCATTGTCTGACATTTATGCGCAGTTTCGACAGGGTCAGTAAAATTAATGAACTTTTAATGTCATCAATGGCAGCCAATGAGGTAAATGAGTGGATGGGTTTAAAAAACAACAACAACCCAAAATTCAATATGGGAATGAAAAAAAACACATTATTCAAGGAAATGATATTCTTGTATATAACAACGTTATATATTATAGTTAGAAAAGCCATCCGATAACTTATATGGGAGTCTTTTCTTCTAAACCTTGTTAAATACAACATTAGCATCTTATAAATTACATTTAAAGATAGTATGTGAAAATAACATGGTTTACCACCAAAGTTCCATTATTCAACTAAAGTAGACAGGGGAAAGATATAAGGGTGTTTAAAGACCTATTTATTTCCATAAATTTAACTTGAAGAAGGAGCACACTAAGAAAATGAAAATGCTTTTATAAAATTAGAACTTTCTGTTAAAAATCTGCTTTTACCATCTGGCACAGATTTGAGATTTTTTCTCTTCAAATGTTTTACTTTTGAGGCATCCGAACTTGTTCAAAGACATCAAACAATAAAAGATGGCAAGTGGGGAAAACTCATTGTTCGACATCCCCGTTGGCAAACTTCCTCTGACATATTAGTTTTCATCTTTGAGTTTACTTCTGCAATGAAAACTCAAAAGACTTCTCTGTTAGTTTTTTTGCACATGAAAAGTGATCTACTTAGATAAATACTGTTTGGAGTTATATACAGAATTTTTGCTAATGATACTATGTACATGGTTAGTGGACTCCTCATTTTAGCCTCAGATTCACTGCCCTGGAATTTTACAATGACATGCAAGTTAGCAAATACAGTAATTGTCATGTTTTCTGTTGTTTTTCCACTTTGCTTTATGCAGTACTCTTCCTCTTTTCTGCAGGACTTTGACAGAGTTGCTGAAGCAGCCAGGCGAGGCAGGAGTTGTGGATGGGATCGGAATACATCACCCTATAGGGACCAACGGTATCTCGGCTAGGGCGTTACGCTCCAACAACGGTCAGTCCTCACATTAAAGCTTACCCTCAAACTGACAAGATAGAGTGAGGTTGAATTTTTCTGTATTGCTATAAAATTGGTGTCAAAAATTTTAGACAACAAAATGAAACAACTCATACACGCAGATACACAAAGATTTGAAATTCAAATAGTGCATTTGTATGTTTGACATCAAGCAAGACGTCAGCTCAGGATTTTTTTTCCATCTTTGCTTCTGGTAACTTTTAAGTGAGAATCAAAAAGAACAATTATGGGTTTTAAGAGCAGAATAATGAGAGTAAAGAACAATATACGCTGAAATAGCAAGTGTAATGTTTTTGTCACAAAGTGGCATGAAAAGCCATGGTTGTACTCAGGTCAATAACCAGAAAAGTACTGGTAATTGAATGCCAAAAAACTCAAAACAATGGAGATTTTAAAAGGCATGTGTTTAGGAACCTGATATTAAAATTCAAGCCACTAGTCAGTTTGGAAAGAAAAACATTGTAACATTAAAACACAAGGAAATAAATAATCCCTTCTAATACTTGAATTTCAACACACTAAAATGTTAAATAAAATCAAGAATGGCACCCTTAGAACAGTGAACACATCTGGCCAGTAAAATAACAACAACAACAATGCATCAATCATTGTTAATTATAAAGGAGTGATATTTTTCCTCCATTTACCTTCATATAATCTCAGAAAGACATAAAGTAACTGATTGTTTTTTGTGTGTGACATTGAGGTAGGCGAAAATGCCGTGGATAATTCCACACAGAATTCAGTTTCTCGGTAATATTGGCAGTAGAACTTCTAAAAAAATTAGCAATAATAACAAAAATAAATTTTACTCCTTTAATAACCAACCAAATAACCAACACTTGGCCTAAAATGGCTTCTCACCAGGAGTCCCAATGCAACAGTATACCTCTTCATGAAAATAAACCCACAAAATCTGCCTGATTACACACACAAAAGACCACCAGACAGGTTATCTTTATCTCCTGCTCACATAGTGAATGCAGAGAAACCTATCTGTTCTTTTTTTCTTTTGATTGCCTGACGCCACACATATGCACCCTCTTCCAAACACACACACAAACACACACACACACACACACACATTAGTATATGTATATTGCCCTAGGACTCATTTGCAATAACTGTTGACATGTTTATTTAAAGGACAAAAGCTACATGCTGTGTCACATCTGCCCGTATTTTCATACGCATTAGAATATGAGCTATTTGCTGCATGTAAATGTGTTTTTGTTGTTGAATATTTGGCTTGTATGGTAAGTGCCAAAAACCAGATCATAGTGCGTCTCACTCCAAAGGTAGTTCATACTCAAACATCAACGCACAGAAAATGATTCATACAAAAACTGTATATTACGGTGATTCATCTATAAATAATTGTAGTATTATTTTTCCACTTTCTACATGATCACAAAGCCACATGCAATGTTTACTTGTGCATGCATACAATGAAGAAAGTAGACTTACTTTACTTTCATCTTCCTATCATGGCTATAAAAAACATTTTGGCCTCGTTTTCACCCCATACTGCGCTTATTAGCGCTCTTCCATTTTGTGCATCTTTTCTTTTCTTCCTCAGCGATTAAATTCTACCCTCTTTATTTCCCCCGCTCTCTCACACTAATTTGTTCTATTACTTTACTTCCATATTATTCTTATCTTGTTAAAAGAAAGAAAGTTCAGCATTGCACATTTTCCCATTAGGACGACAGCCTATTTTTTCTCTTATTTGTTTATTCAATAAGTTAAGAAAATGGGGGTGGATAATGATACCACAAGAAACCTTCATGACGGGAAATTTATATTTTGCGAATTTGGTACCCGAATTATTCTCTATGCCATTTTCGATAATCCCAAATGATGTTATTGTTTTATGATCTCTTTCAGTGCCATATAATCTTAAAACCTAAATTCTCTAAATAAGGTTGTCTCAAGTTTATCTCCAATCCATTTGAAGTGAGGGACTGCCTTTCCTCCCACTTACTTCAATCATTCATTCATCATCCATACCCCGCATCCTTTAAAGAGTTGTGTCGTTTGCCAGAGCCTTTCCCGACTGAATTTGGGTGAAAGGAACACAGAGAGACAGAAAATCACTCCCACTGTTTAGCCTGTCCCTGCTAACTACGAACACTAGACAGGGGGCACCCTGAATCAGTAGCCAGCTTATCGCAGGACACATGGAGACGGACAACCAATCACGCTCACAGTTATACCTAGGAGCAATGTAGAGTGTTCAAACAGCCTAACATGGAAACCGGAGTACCGGGATGAAGCCCATGCAACCCCGGGGAGAACATGTATGCTCCTCAAAATGAGAACCCATCTGGGATTGAACCTCCAGAGCTGTGAGCCTAATGTTCACTGGGATTTTACACCTGACGCCTCACAAGTTCCAGTTCACATGCTGTAAAAATGTATATTGATTTAATTATTTCCTCACAAGATTACTTCAATCTCTTAATATTATATTTAAGAAAAATGTGCGCGGGCACGTCGGCCTCACAGCTGTGGGGTCTTGGGTTCAAATCCAGGTTTTGTCTATCTGTGTGGAGTTTGCATGTTCTCCCCGGGCCTGTGTGGTTTTCCTTCGGGTACTAAGGTTTCCTCCCACATTCCAAACACATGCATGGTGTGCTGATTGGACACTCTAAATTGCCCCTAGGTATGGGTGTGAGACTGCAAGGTTGTCCGTCTCCTTGTGCCCTGCGATCAGCTGGCCTCTGGCCCAGAGTCTGCTAAGATAGGCTCCAGCACCCCTGCAACCTTAAGGGTATAGCGGTTCAGAAAATAAGATAAGATTTTGTGGTCACACAAACTTTACATCACTAAAAGTTGATGCCATGAAACCAAACAACTTCTTGTTTATGCTGCATTAAAAATAAGCAACAAAAAATTTGAATCTTGTTATATTACAATTAGAATATTGTAATATTAAGATTATTCTCTTTGAATATTATAATGAATGGCTTCTTGGCAGATAATTTCCTGTGGCACACCTAATCATTGCTTATGGTAGACCACTGTGCCGCGCAGTGGTTGGTAGGTATAGAGGAGCAAAAACGGAAGCTTGTTGGTAGCAGTAATGGAATTTCACAGTGATGACAGTGAGGGCAAGAAGTCTTCAAGATCGTGCTGTGTCAGCTGTCCATGCATAATTACCTCTTAATTAAACTAATTTAAATCTCCAGAGCACAGAGATGGAGGGTGATGGAGTAACACACACACGCACACACGCACACACACACACACAATTTATTACTATGTTGGAGATTGTCGTTTAAGGTAAATGAAAAGCAATAAGATTGAAGCACACTATGATGATCAAATGAATTTGTTTATTTGCCCACCCCTGATTAAAAAATAGATTAGACATCTAGCGCCCTCAATGAGACCTGCTTAGTTAACAAGGAAGTGACCATAAAATGTCCCAAAATAATAGAAAGTGATTGAAAATCTACAGGAAGTGAGCTATGAAAGAAAAAGCAAAATACTCCCATGTAATTTCTGCCGAAATTGTATCTTTTAGAGTATTTTTTTTTCCTGACTTGACATGAATATTACCACTTATTTTCATTATAATTTTGCACACAGTACATTATAGCTTACATAATAACATTTACAGTCATCTCTCATGATGGAATCACCATATCTGATGATTTAGGAGTGATGTTTTCATGGCTGACACAAGAACCATGCGATAAACAAAATGAACATAATTTTTGTTTACGGCCAAATCCTCCACGCATCCTCCTCTTCTCCCATTCAATCTCTCATTTTGAGGCTGATATATTTTTGATACTGCTTAAAAGCTGACGGTAATGTTAAAACCTGCAGGATGTAAAATTTGATTAATGTTTTCCAAGAGACAGGAAGGGAACGAGTGATAAGACGAAGAAAGTGGGGAATGGAAAAGGTTATGTGATATCCTGATTGGATTGAAACAGGACAGATATGATGAAGCTGGCAAAAAAAGGACTTTTATAGAGAGGGTCAAGCAGGAGAGGTGAAGAGAGACAAGCAAAGAGAGAACAGATAGAAGAGCCAACATGCTGCTAGCTGCGAGGGGGACAGCTGGTCAGCTGCTACTGCACTCGCTTCTACTAGGGAGAGCTGCCCTCAGGACAGCCACCCTGTTCTACACACATGCACACACACGTACATACACGTACACACACAAGTAGACACACCTGCTCTCACATTTTTAACACAGTCCTACATTCACAGATGGTTGCATGTATACTTACAAACAAACGGCAGTCAAGCTTGCGTCACCACATCACAAACAAGGGTACAGAAGCGCACGCACTACTTTTTACTCATCAGAGAAACAATTGCGTGAGGTGAAAGTCTGCCTTTAGGTAAAATGAGAGTTATAACATAGCAGATTTGTGTAGATAAATTGCAAGGAAATATTGAGTAAAAAGGTAACGGGGTTTTAATGGAGAGTTTGGGGGGAAAGTAGGTGGGGGGAGGGCATCCTGGTTGCCATACAAACATGCTAATATAAAAAAATATAGTGCTGAAATTATTCTACCTTTAGCTTTTTAAAAAAAATCCAAATTGTTATATTTTGCGACACTCCAACTTAAATTCAACCAGTTCTGAACGTTTCAGCACCACGGATAGCGCTCCTTTCTCCTCTATGGGGGAAATGCCTCCTTCCACAGCTGCAGTGTAAACATAACCTTTTCAGAAGGGTTCAATGTAAAAATGGAATGAACAAATTATGAGCTAAAAATGACATAACTCTTGAAAACTTGCATATAAACATTGAAAATCAAACTTTTCTTTTATTTGAACGCGGCTGTAATTATATGTGTGAAATGCTGAGGGAACAAGATGGCTCATTGTTGGTTAGTTTAGCTGATTTAAATTTGGGTTATTTGCCCCCTTTGGCTGTACAAGATAGGTGTAAGCAATGGAATTGTAGGCAAATATGAGGCTATACTAAAATAATGTGTAAATCATTGTGTTGGCCTTTGTATAAAAGGCCTTTAAAATGTGATATTCTTTGTGCAACATGTTGTTTCTGTCTAAAATGGGAAAACGTCATCTAGCAGACAATAACAGTCACGCCACAGTAAACCAATTAAACATAACCATTGTACTGTACAAATGAAACATGAATAATTACATAATGGAAATTTGAATCATTCCATGTTTTTGTTTCAACCGTCATGCGGCTGTTTACAAGGTAGCAAGCTCCTGATATTCCCTTTTCAGATGTTCTTGCCAGTAACCTTCAAAATGAAACAAAACCCTGCCTCTGTCACGGTGTGAAAACATGTGCTCCACTTCTTCACTGGAAAAAACTCTTTTTCAAACAGATTTGCATTTGTGGGGCATAATTTGCATACAATCCCAGTTAAAATGGGAAAACGATTGGAATGTTAGTAGAAAACACATGAAAGAAACATGAGCAAAAGAACTGGTAGGCATATGCGTTTGTCAGTGGACCAGGAGGGGGAAATTTGAGCTAGAAACCAGTGTGATAAGAAAATGACTATTATGGGATCTCAAAGAGCGGCTATTAAGTGAAAAGACATAGGGGGGTTATTGTGTGGTAAAACATTAGAGTGTTTGTTTACATCTGTGCGCCCTTGAATACCATGGAGTGTCATCAGAATGCCACATGGGGCCAGTGCCAATTATATCCACTGTGAGCTTGTCAATGACACCCTGCCGTAGAGACAGCTTGAGATTGAAAAGAATGACAATCAAACCAAGCACTAATATATTATTTCTCCATGTACAGTGTGTGTATAACCGTGTTTTCTCCCATATTGACCATCTCCACATATAAGACATATCTTTAAAATTTCCTTAAAATCGTTGAATTTTACAATTTCACTCATATAAGATGCCCCCTGATTCAGAATTTTCAGGTTTAATAGGGGGTACAAATGTGCTACTTTAAAGGGAAAATCTTAAGAAAATACATTCACATTTTGAAAGGGTGTTGTCTGCACGTAGACAAATTAAAAAAGGAAGTCATGTGAGCAGTACAACCAGTGTATCCGAGTCTCTGGATGCAATCATAGCATCAGATACATATTACGCAGGAGAATTAGGAAGCCGAAAGCTGCCGTGGAACCCTAATCACACAAGAAAGTTTACATTTTGTGTAACGTAAGATTAAAACTTATTTTTAATTGTGTGTGTAAAGTAATCTAACTTCATGTCAGTTAAATTTAAAGTTTGTGTTATGTTACAAACACGTTGCATTCCGCAAAGAAATCAATTTTCCATGGAAAAATGTATATGAGTAAATTGACATACAAGCTTGGTCCCGGAATGCATTATGCTCATATTGCAAGGTAGGACTGTCTTGTCATTTAGAAAGAAAAAGTGTTGCACCAAAGCCGATTGTAGTGTTGGTACTGGAATTGGATGTCTTGCACTTCAATAGGCATATAACAGAAACCCTAACAGAATTTACGGATAAAATTACATTTTTAAAAACAAACTAAAAATATCAATAATAATGCCTCCGGTTTACTTAAAGTAAATTGTTCGTTTAATTGATGTACTATTTAGTGTTGTTTTCAAGTGTATTATGCATAAAATAAGATGGAAGCTTCAACACAATGCCAACAACAAAATGTTATTAAGCATACTGGAAGTCTATATTGTGTAAATGCATTTTCATTAATAGTACATACTTTTTCTGCAATGGAGGTGAATTTGCAAGGATAAATACCGTCCTGCTTGTTTATATGATCATCTCACAGCTCATCTCACTTGATGGTGTGGCTGGGCTTTTTGTTGCACTAGTGACTAGATCAATGCGTGATCACTACGTACTATAGCTGAACAGCAGAGTCCCACAGGGATGTCAACTATATGCTGACGAATATAGTTAAATAAGGTGTAAATCTGAATTGCAATCCTGTTAGTATCCATCACTGGCTCTATTCTCCTACTCTTTCATGTTTCATTTTGCCCTCACCACTCCCTTCTCGTTAGCAACCCCTTCATCACTCCTCTGCCTCTTCTTTTCACTGGCAGGCATTTGCTGCATACTTTTCTCTTTTACTGGCATGGCTCTTTTCCCGCTGCTCCCAACTCTCCCTCTTCTCTCGCTCATTGTCTGACTGAGACCGATCTGTCTGATCTCTCACTCTAAGGGAACGCCAAGGTCGTCCAGAAATGATTGCAGAGCTACAATGAATAGGTCTGATGACTCTCAATATGAATGAGATTTCAAAGAAAACTTTTGTTGTTGTTGAAACAGCATCCCCACATAATCACATTTCTGCATACTGCAGTCAAATGGCAACTAGTTTTGTTTAGCTTACTTTGAACAATTGGTGTATATTTCATTATTCTCTATATTTTCTTATTGTGCTTTCCCATCTCGTCATTTTTGTGACTCTGCATATTAAATGCAAAATATAAACTGTTCTCTTGAGAATGTAATGGAATTTAGTGTGAAAATTTAAAACATTCAAGAAGGTGCAATTAATACTGGAACTATGTATTATGTTATACATAACAAAACTACTTTTTGGTATAACTTCTAATGTAATGCCTTACATTTTTAACCTATAATGGGCCTATAGTTATTCTACAAGCGTTACCTTGTTCCTCACATGATCCAAAACTAAATATCTATATCTGTACCAACACAATTAGCTTTTATTTAAATGAACATCTTCCCCAAACTGGGCAGCTCCGTCACAATTCTAGGGTACTGGGTTCAAATCCAAGTCAGTCCACCTGTGTGGAGTTTGCATGTGGGTTTCCTCTGGGTATTTCGTTTCCTCCTTCATTCCAAAAACATGCATGGTAGGCTGGCTGGACAGGTATGTGTGTTAGCGTAATCGGTTGTCTCTCTCCTGGCGTCAGCTGGGATAGGCTCCAGCACCCCCCTTGACCCTTGTGAGGATGAAGCAGTTCAGAAAATGAATGAATGGAAGGATCTTTCCCAAACCTCATTGGTTCCAATCCCTCAGCCTGCAGGGAATGTTCAAGGCCACATGTGCATTGGCACATGAGTCTATCTGTCATTTCCAGACGTCTCTGCTGCTTTCTCTCATCATGGTGTCTCAGTTGGCAGCATTGGGCTCTTGTACAAGCCTCCAGAGTGCACATGCCTCTTCTCATTCTAATGTAAATGAAACACGTCATGGAAGAGTTTAATGATTGGCTAAAATAGGGCAAAATATCAAGGTAAGCCAATCAGAAACAGTTTGACAGAGTTGGGAGGGTCTTAACAGTATGGTTTACTAACCGACACACAAGCACGGTTTAGGCATACACTCACACACAATACTCTGTATAAACAAATGCTTTTCAAGGTGAAAATACACACATTGCTGAGGGTGCTAGAACCTATCCCAGCCTTCGATGGGCGCCAGTCAAGGGCCATTCTGAATTGGTGACCAGCCACATACCAAATAATTGAATTATTTTTTTATATTAAGTAAAATAAAGTAGTTACTGTCATATTTGAGTAACTAGTAACATAATTTGGTTACTTTTTCAGAGAATGATACCGATAAATATTTACTTTTCAAACATAATTTGAACAAGACTGAGTCCAAGCAAGTGTTTACCCAGAAATGTTTGATACATAGAAATATTTTTATTAATAAAGTTATTAATCTAAATGCATTATAGCAACATCATCATTCAAATGCAGCCAATGTTATATTTTAAATCCTACTGATCTGTTGACAGTCATTGTAGATCCACAAAAGCACTTATCTTTAAAAACCAGGTCACTACAATTGCAAAAGAAGGAGAAAAAAAATTAATCCAGTTTGCTTCTTAGCTTGCAGCAGCGAAAGCCCTCTTAAAATCACAATACTGTTTGATGAACACATTGTGAACAGCCATATTGCTTTATAGTCTGAAAAAATGCAGTATAATTCTAATATACTTTATATCAACTCCAATTTTCAATGGAATATGTTGGGCCGATCAAAATAACAACAATATTGTTAAAACACATTTAATTTAAGAGTAAACAGGATTCTGTGGGAGAATAAAGAAAACTAAATAATAAAAAAACAAAACAAAAGTTACTTGCAGTATGTTATATGAAAGTATTGATTGTCTATTTTCTATACGCATGTCAAGGACCAAGACTTCACTCTACTGCCTCAGACATTATGCGGTATAACCAGACACCTACGACACATCCATTGACAGCCATGATAGAAAGTGGACAAATGAAGCTCAATAGAGACAAATGACAGCATAGAGGACACACTTGGTCAGCAACTATCTTGACACACGAGGCGGTTGCACATCGTCTAATACACAATTCGTTCTTATATGTGAGAGAGACTTTGTGAATCTCCAACAATGCCATTAATCTTGAGGGTTCAGAACCTTACATTGACAGCACATTTGACAATGATGAATGATGTGTGTGCACACACACAATGGCACTTAGCTTCAATGTAAAAACCCATCAGAGACTAAATGCAGGATTGCACTACTGAAACGCTCTCACTCGCTCAAGATTTTCATCCCAATTCCATTTGGCTAAAACATTCTGACAAGAAACTAGTGAAATACTTTTGCTCACAGTCACTGACAAAATGCTCTCATGCACACTACCAAAACACACTTATATTTTCACTAGAAAGCTATTTCTGGAGAAATTGCATTGGGAATGCTTTAATTTCATATAAATCACCTCTTGTAAATCTTCAGTGACTCCCTATTAATTTTGGGGCGTTTTCAGGTCACTCTTTTGTTAACTCAGTGGCTACCATCTGCAGCAATAATAACCACTTCAAATGTGAGCAACAAATAATCAGTCATTCTGTCCTCCATCCAGGTACAAATTAAAACTGTGAGCCATCAATACCACTTAAAGGTGTGCATTCACAGCCAAAATTCTTAGATTTGAATGAATTGGACATCTATTGAATGGCAGGCATTTTGTTACTTGTGGGCCACTTTCTTGTTACTCATTTTCCTCTCTTAATTTTGGGTCACTTCCTGTACATTTTAGATGCATAAAGGCTACACTTCTTTTGGGTCATTTCCTTTTGGTTTTGGGCCATTACAGGTACCTTCCTACTATGAAGACCCGAATAATCGTATGCCTACGATTATTCTTTCAACTCAAATTTTCGCATGCCATTTCCACTCCCTACTATTATTCCAGTGCCTACTATTATTCGGGTCTTCGTAGTAGTTGTTCTGGGGCACTTACATATCAAGCTTTGTTACTTTTTAGGTGAATTTTGATGATGTTTGAGCTTTTCCATCTCAATTCCTGTACAATTTGGGTAGATTCCTGTACAATTTGGGTAGATTTCTGTACAATTTGGGTAG